>NC_021160.2:4605468-4632094 GCF_000331145.2 Cicer arietinum | reverse complement strand
GGATCAGCCGTTCAGAACTGTCTAGCTGCAGCTTCCTTGTTGGAGCATCACGGCTTACATGTAACAGTGGCCGACGCACGTTTCTGCAAGCCATTGGATCGTTCCCTCATCCGCAGCCTAGCCAAATCACATGAGGTTTTAATCACTGTGGAAGAAGGATCAATAGGAGGATTTGGGTCTCATGTGGTTCAGTTCATGGCCCTTGATGGTCTTCTTGATGGAAACTTAAAGGTATATATGACCTTAAATATTTGCATGTCTTATAATACTCCACCCAAAATGAAATATAAGCAAAAATCTATCTAGTAAGTTATTGTATCTGGTCTAAAATTTAGACCAGATTTAAATACTTTTCTTACTTATATTTTATTTCAGGTAGAGTATAATATAATAATTATATAACATAGATATTTGAAGTTTGTTTGAATATTTAACTAGTTGGTGAAAACTAAAATGTGTTTTAAATGCAGTGGAGGCCAATGGTTCTTCCTGATATTTATATTGACCATGGTTCACCTGATGACCAAATGAATTTAGCTGGTCTTACACCATCTCACATAGCATCAACAGTATTCAACATTCTTGGACAAAAAAGAAAGGGATTAGAGGTCATGAGTATATGATATGATACATAAGAAATGCAGAGGGATTCAGTTTTGTTCATTCCCTACAATGTACAAAATAGAGCATGATACAATTTCTGTAATACAGAAATGTTACCGTATAATAATAATAATTAATACAAGTGAACAATGCAAATTGTCTCACCAACTAGTTATAGTCGACCAAAAATCTCAATTTTATTATGCGTGCACTAAAGTTTTGTGTTCTTTTTAATCCCAATTTTAATAGTTTTTTTTGTTACCTCAGATAGTAAAGTGTAAGGTTTTGATATTAAAAAAAGCTCAGAAAGTTTTTTAATTTTTGTCCATGAGGTGTAACCTCAAGGGAAAGAATTTAAATAGGGTGTCTTTTGCCGTGGAAATTGGAGAAGCTATATATTGTAGCTTTTAGAGAAACGCACGGCTAAAACAAACACATAACACATGCATAGAAATGTTTTATGAGAAATGAAGGGTTATCTCGTTGAAGGATGATGAATAATTTATAAAGTTTTTTTGATAGTATAATTTAATGATTATTTTTATTATTGACATAGTAACTCGATCAATATTAATTAAAAACAAAATAAGATAAAAATGTCTTTTAAAATTTAATTTGTTTTAAATTGACGTCAATTGTGTCAGATATAAAGACGAAAATAATTATTAAATTATTATATATTAATTAAATCAATTGTCAAAGCTGCTGACTTTTTAAAAGTAAATGCCCTCCTATAATCAAGTAATTTAACATTTATTTATACATGTGTATATACTAAGGGTGAAGAAAACTAGTGTTTGTTGCCCCTTCATATACATCTGACAGATAATCACATGATTTGATACCTATAATAATGAATTAATCCAACACTAATGTTTAAGTGCAAGTGTATGATGTTTTAGGACATACTTAATATCAACTTAAAAAAGAGAAAACAAACATAAGCAAATATGCTAATGACACCAAATAAACAACTATTATCTCCATTACTTTACAGTCATTATTAGTCTGTTTCTGATTTGATGCCAAGCGTCGGCAGATCCTAGGTTAGGATGCATTTTGTAAATAACATCACTAACAATAAATACACTGCTGCTATTTCCAAATCAAAGTGTTAAGTTGAAAATTTTATGTATTTATATTAAATTTTGAATTAGATATGTCAATTTTCAACAATTTTTTTTATATTTTATTTAAAAAAATATAGATTAATTTTACATTTGATTAAGAAGAGAGTAATCACTTAATAATATTTCAACCGAAAATCAAATCCATTTGTTTGGCCGACCAGCAACCCACCACTATTGGCACATGAAATGAGAGTGGAAATTTTCAAGACCCAAAATAGAGTGGATTGGTGAACATAAAAGCTGTACTGTTTTTTTTTCTTTCAACAAAGCTTTACTGATTTAAAAATAAATTATTTTTTAACCGTTAAATATATTTTATAAAATTATGGGTTTTTAAGTTTAGTCTAATAAATTTTGTTTAATGTTAGTCTTTTATTTTATAAAAATGAGGTGGACTCTGTTTTTATAAAATAAAAGACTAAAAACACTAGTTTTAATTAATATTGAAGACTAAAAATTAATATTTATAAAAACTAAAAACACATTTACCAATTCTTTTAACTAGAAATATCATATGTGACAACTGTTAACTAAATAAGGCCATTTAGAGCTTAATTATTTTCTAAAAATATTTTTCATTTTCATTTTCAACTTTTCTATGTCTGGTGGCCAAAATGGCATTTAGTTATTAATTTTTATTTTTAATTATCGCAAAAGATAAGATGGGAGTTAACAATGCATTTTTAGAAATACAGAAAAACAATGTATTGACAATTTTTTTAGTTTTAAAAAATATTTAATCTATTTCTAAAATGTATTTTCAAAAACTTCCATAACACATCATCTAATGTTTATTTTATAGGTAGAAATGAAAATAGAAGGCACATGAAGCATACGTGCCTCACTCAACACTTCAAAATTATTAATTATATAGTTGCATTGCATCATACCATGACTATTATATTCCCTTTGCAAAAGCTTCACTAAGCCTATTTAACAAATTTATTTTGTTGTTCATTTTCATTGAAGAACAAATGAATGATATGGATGCATCATGCTCATCTTTGTTGCTTATGGAAGAAAGTGCAGATTCTGAAGGTGACCCTATTGGCTTCTTTAGTCTATACTCCATCAACATTAGCCACAAAGAAGATGATGCTGAGTCATGTACATGTGAGTGTGACATAAACATAGTTAAGGAAGATGAAGATGATAAAGGGTCAGGTGAATTTTGTTGTGATGGAATTGAAAGCTATGGTTTTGATTTTAGCTATTCTTCTAGCTCTACCATGTGTCTATCAGATGCAACAAAATTGGAAATAAAATGCTCTTCTTCACCTTTACTCGTTGAAAAGGAAACAAGAATTGTTAATGTTAATATGAATGATGTGGATGATAAATTATTTTGGGAGATATGTATGGAAGTTGGGTACCCTTGATTAATTTCATGAATATTAGATTTTAGAATATCAATAAGTTATCAATTTGTTTGGAACTTATTTATTTACTATTCATTTTCATGTATTGTATAGTTTTTATTTTTTTAATAAGCATTTTTAGATTTTTTATTGAGAATATATATGCTCCACTCCTCCTAGTATTATAAAGTATATTAAAGGGAAACTCTAAATAGTTGATTGTACTTTGTGTTTAAAAATTGTGTTCCTTTGTCCTAGAAATCTAATAAAGTCAATTTTATTCTATCTCCCTCTTTCTTCATGGCTCTAATGTACACATTATCATCAGATATAAGACTTAAATGGAGAGGGGGTGATAATAATGTGTACATTAGAGCCATGATAGAACAACACAACACTTTCACAAACTAGTTGAAATGAAATGTGTAGATAGTGTTTGATTAAACAATGGAACAAAATGAACTTCTCACTAATGAGAGGAGAGGCACGACTATTTATAATATTGGTGTGAACTAATTAATTATTTAAATAACAAACATAACAAAAACATATATATCTTATTGGGTTAAAAAATTCACGGTATTGATTAGTATTTATGATTGGAGTATAATTTTAAATTTTCAAATAGATGAAATATTATAATAAATTTTTCCATAACAGTAATATTTCAAATTTAAATTCAGAGCAAGAAGTGATGAATTTATGAGGTAAATCATGGAAATGAATGGCAAAATAAAATTTGAATGCCTGTTTTACCATGGTACTTGTCTGCTGCTTTTTCTGCATACGGGTATCCATAGCCTTTTTCAGTGACGACATGGATTAGTACAGGACCAGTTTTCTCAGAACACTTAAGTTCTTCAAGAGTTGCAACAAGTTCATCAATGTTATGACCATCAACAGGGCCAATATAATTAAGTCCAAGCTCATCAAAAAGTGTTGATCCAGAACCACCATGTTTTTGTTATGTTTGTTATTTAAATAATTAATTAGTTCACAATTAGAATCATCTTATGCCTAACACAATTAGCTTATGGCTCAATGCATGAATTGGCTGAAAAAGTTGACGAATATGCTCGCAGTATGATTGGTGGTTCTGGATCAACACTTTTTGATGAGCTTGGACTTAATTATATTGGCCCTGTTGATGGTCATAACATTGATGAACTTGTTGCAACTCTTGAAGAACTTAAGTGTTCTGAGAAAACTGGTTCTGTACTAATCCATGTCGTCACTGAAAAAGGCTATGGATACCCGTATGCAGAAAAAGCAGCAGACAAGTACCATGGTAAAACAGGCATTCAAATTTTATTTTGCCATTCATTTCCATGATTTACCTCATAAATTCATCACTTCTTGCTCATTCAACTTAATAGTATGTATTTAAATAAATATTAAGATATGGCCTTAGTAGTGTGTATAAATAGTGTGCGTCTGTCGCCTTACAAGTTGATTTTGCAGGAGTTACCGAGTTTGATCCTGCAACTGGAAAACAGTTCAAGCCCAAGGCATACTCAACACACTTTGCTGAGGCTTTGATTGCAGAAGCAGAAGCTGACAAAAACATTGTTGGAATCCATGCTGCAATGGGAAGTGCAACTGGCATGAATATCTTCCTTCGCAGTTTCCCTTCAAGATGCTTTGATGTCGGGATAGCAGAACAGCATGCTGTTACATTTGCTGCAGGTCTGGCTTGTGAAGGTCTTAAGCCTTTTTGTGCACTTTACTCATCCTTCTTGCAGAGAGCTTATGATCAGGTATGATAACAACTCTCTCTACATCTCTTTCATAGTTTATAGTATTTTTTTAATTCGGTTAGAACATCAATCCCAATTCAAAAGAAGAATGAATCCAAAAATACAAATAAAGAACACGCGATGTTTGATCAGGGAATTAGGTCAATTATGTTTACGTCTCTTATTGTAGTGTAACTACAATACCTTTGTATTATGATTTACGATTTTAAACTTAGGATTTATAGTGAAAAACTTGTATTTAAATACCACACTCATGCTCGTGACCTATCTACTTATCACTAACTATGAGTCATATCCAACAACAGATTCATGTGTTAATAATACATGATTAGGGTATATTATATAACATTAACATTTGTATTTGTAAGTAATGGATTAAGTATATATCTTTCACATCCATTAAAAGGTGGTGCATGATGTGGACTTGCAAAAGCTGCCTGTAAGATTTTCAATAGACAGCTGGATTAAATGGAGCAGATGGTCCAACACACGCGGGTGCTTTCGATGTCACATTTATGGCATGTCTCCCTAACATGGTGGTGATGGCTGCTTCCGACGAAGCCGAGCTTATCCACATGGTTGCTACTGCAGCTGCCATCGATGACCGTGGTGAATTATAGTGCAGAGGGTGTTCCATATGCGTTGGAGTATCAAAGTCTTCGAGTACGTGGTTAACAAAATATACAAGAGATAATACACATTAAAAAAATCTTTTATACGATTAATACATCAAAATTATTCATTGGTATAATTTTAGAAGTTATTATGACAAAAATTAAATATTCTTGATGAACTAAACACCAATTATTTAAAGAAATTAAATTTATGAGGTATTTTATTTGATTGTGTTTAAGATTAAAAGATCATCAATGATTTAAAATAAGAGTGGATTTATTTAAATGCAGCTGATTACATGGAATGAAGTGGTGTTCAACTCAGAGAGATAAAGTGACATCACCATGTACCCATCATCGTTAAGACAAAGCGGCATGATCGAGCACCCGTACAAAGGATATGGTGATACGACCATGCAGACAAATGGCACAACAACAAGAATTAGAAACTGAATCAAACCTTGATTATGGAGATCCATTTTCTAAGAAAGATTCGACTATTATTAATTGCTTAAAAGTTTTGGTAAAGAAGTAGTGTATAACCAACGTATTCAGTGCTCTTGAGTCTGGACTTATGTGGAGATCTCAATGGAGTTTTTCTAAGCTTCTTATTGACCCAAGTCAAAGTTAAGTTTGATTCAATATCACTAATTTCTTATATAAAAATGTTCTCCAAAATGTTGTGGTTAAGCTCCTTGTTTCATTGATATAAGCATTTTTGTTTTTTTGGAAATCATCCACTTTATTTATTTTTAATCTAAATTAATAATTGATTTAAATATAAATTTTTATTCTTTTTTTATGTGATTTCGTCGTTTAAATGCATTTTTCGTCGTCTTTGTATAATAATATTTAATTTTCTTGTTGTTGTAATGTTCATTTAATTCAAATTTGATATTAAAGAAGTGCAATTTACAACAACAAAGAAAATTAAAACTTATATTGCATTTTTTTAATTATTAAAATTACACTTCTTTTTTATTACAGATTCAATTTTAAAATTATAATATAGTCTCTAACATATTTAAAATGGTTAATTGTATTTAACATAACAATATCGATATTTGTCAATTGAATTAAGTCTTACCAATCATCTATTTAAATAATAGCCATATTAAATTTTAAAAATCTAGAATTTGTGACAATGTTTTACCAATTTAAATGATTCAATGTATCTTTTATTTAAAAAAGAAAAAATCTATTTGTAATAATATTTAACCATATTATACTTACCTTTTGTCCAAACTGGAGAATACTATATTAAAATTAAAAATAATGAATAAGCAATGCCAATTTATTCACGAAATTTGACAATATTGGCTAGCATTTAGTATTTTTCATAATGAATTAATGACGGACTTTTACAGATTCAGAAATGAATTATTTTCGTGATTTTTTTTTTTTTGTTAAGATTATGTTACTGTGAACTATTTACTTAATCAATTTACCAATTTTTTTTTCTATAGAATTAAGCTTTTAATTAATCAATTAAAAAACAAAGTATCACGCGTGAAATTGGAACATTATTATGAAAGAAAACATTTTGCACTGGAAGAGGAAGAACCAGGCACAACAAAAACAAAGTGAAGAAACTACTCTGCTCTTTCTCTCTCACCCTACTTTATTTTTTATACAACATGTCTTATTTATTTTAAAAAATGGAATATACACCAGCGATGTAAAATGCGCATGTTATATGGTTATTTAACTTTATTTCTTTATTCTAAGTTTTAATGACTATTTTTAGTTAAAAAAATACAGTAATTATTATTCTTTCTTAAAGTTAACACCATATAACTCATCGTGAATGAAAATAAAAAAAAAATATTGCAAATTTAAATATATTCTCTAATATATTAAATAAAGAGGATAAGTAAGAAGATGGTAAAGATGTTCCATATATTTTTTAAAGTTTAAAAATTGTCAATTATTAAATTTGTATTTTTGTATTAAAAAATTTATTATTAATAATTTTACGACTTGGGACTCAATGTTTTTAATGAAATATCTATCCATGTTTTTAAATGATAATATTATGAATATTTTAAAAAAATATGATTTAAACTAAAGAAAAAAGAGAAATAAATATTTTAAAAGATAAAATTCAAACACAAAAAATATAAAATATTTAAATATTACACGTAAATAAAACAAATGACTTATAGTATAATTATGTAAAAAAGAAATTATTATATTTGTTAAATTTTTTAGAACATCCACAATGAAATTTAACATCCATTTTTGTGGGTTTAAAAAACATTGTGTCTATTCAGATAGATGCTTAGTAAATGATATTTTTTTCTCTTTTATTTTTTATTTTTTGTGGATTTTATTTAATAAATTATCTTAAAATAAATTACTATTATTAAAATGCAATGATATATAATTATTTATAAAACACATTTAGTAATGTATTTTGTTGACTTAGTTGGAGAAATTGAATACTTATTAGATATTAGAATTAAAAAATTATGATTGAATGATGTATAGTAAAAACTCAATTAAAAAATTATGATTGAGTGATGTATAGTAAAAACTCACTTAAATACTCAAATAAACGAAACTTCTTTATGAATAATCTTAGGCATTGATAAATGTTGATTGTTGTATGAAACAATTTTACTTGTAATAAAAACAATACATTTATTTTAATGTAGTCTATTTTATTTTACTTTTAAATATATCCTTTATTATTTTATAATTATTACTTTCCTTTACACCAAACATCCTCGGCACAATAACTTTATTTTATTTTATTTTATTTTCTCACAATTTGTAGAAGTGGATAATAACTATATAAGAATGTCAATTGTGTTAATATATATGTTCCACTTTTATAATTATATAAACTAATTTAACTCGTTCTACATTTTGTTATTGTAAATATTTAACTATTCTACTTCAAATCAAGATAAGAATTACACATAAAAAATACTATTTATATTAACATACACTATTACAATAGAAAAGTGAACAGATACAAAAGTGTATGTTTGGATACTTCTTCATTCATTTCATAATAATTGAATTATTTATTTATTTTATACATATTAAAAAAAAATTAAAATGAATAATATTAAAATATTTTATATTAAAAACTATATAAATAATATTATTTAAAAAATACCAGAAAAAATACCTTAAAAATCAAAAGAGTTGTTTATGTTAAGAATAACTTTTTCTTCTTTAAATGAATTAAGCATATAGGGAGATTTTACTTTACTAATTTGTGAAATTAGTTTATCTATTTTATAAAATTTAAATAGATTCATAAGTTAAAATTAAATTTTTTAAAAAAATTTATTATCATTTTATAAATATTAATCATTAAATATATATCATACACTATATTATTTAAAATAAATAATATCAATATTTTTTATTTAAAAAATATAAAATAATCAAAAATATTAAATTTAAAAATAGATGAATCAATTAAAATAGACAACCATCATTTAATATAAAATAAAATAATAATTTAAGCAACCAGACGACATACATCCTCAGCAACAGTTCCTTGAATCATTATTTTTCCTCTGGTGTATGTATGTGTGTTTGTTGGATTCTCTCACTGCCCATTACTTCTATCTCTCTTTCCTTTTTATTATTCTTCCTTACTTTCTTTTTCATAACAAACAATGCCACAAAATCAACCATCAACCCCTCATCAACCCCACCAGGTTTGCCTCTCATAAGTTCTTTCCTTTTCATTTTTTTCTTTCACCCATTTCCATTTTCCAATCTTCTTTTTTATTCCCTTTTGCTGGCTTTCCAGTAATTGCTACTATTTCATTTTCAAGACATGATTTTTTTATTTTTTTATTTATGTTTGATTCAATTCATGTAAAGAGTTTTCAAATCTTAGCTTATTATTAAGTGTATACTTAAGTTAACAAAACTGTTTCTGAAAGTACGTTTTTTTTTAGTTTTTTTAATTTATTTTTCTATATTTAGAATGTTTATGTTAAGTTTCTCTTTCTATCTATTTTGTGGGGTGTGAGATCGAATTGAAACAAACACATGTGATGTTTCAATTTCAATTCAATGTTTCTATAGCTAACTTACCTGAGAGCATTTCATTGTCGTCATCATCATGCATGTCCTGCAAATTATTACAACATGGTTTTGTAGATCTGTTTGCAGTGTCAATTAGAAAGAAGAAAAAAAAGGGTAAAAGCCATGCATGCGGTTGTTTTATTATTCAGGGAGGTGATTTTTTTTTTTATTTTTGATAAAGAATTTATGATTTTAGTTCTTAATAGGTGTTGCAATTGTATGTGTTTGTGAAGGTCGTTGAAGTCGATGAGTTGTTAAGAGAGACTATGTAACTCTCTCTAACTGGTAATATAATACTATGTTTTGTAAATTTATAGACTTTGCTAGTGTCACTTTCTTTAATGGTTTATTTCATTCTTGAACCCTCTATGTGAGACAAGAGAATTCCGATAATTTTCTTTTATAGGCAAGTGTTGGTATATTAGTTGTTATGTTACTATTTTCTCATTCACCAGGGTTTGAACTTTGATCCTTTAACTCCTCAAATTCCTTTAAGCCTTAGCTTCTTGAGGATGAGTAGTTATTGATCGATGAATCGTGTTAGTAACATGCGATCTTTTGAAGTTCTTGCATCGTATTTTTCACTTTTCGTATGCTCTTCTAAGTGTTTACTCATTGTTATATATATTTATGCGGCACTTTGACAATTGATGTTAAATTGTTGTGACTAATCTTTTTTTGTCTGTTAAACTGCCTTTGTTATATCAGACCGACACGGGGCTAGACAAAGAAATTTCGGATAGTGGAACCAGTGGGAGGCGTCCAGATATTTCACTTCAAGTTCCACCTAGACCTTTAGGGTTTGGCAGCACCTTGCGGGCTTTGAGCTTCAAAAGAAAAGCAAATGTAGTAATAGCAGATGGTGAAAGAAGCAGCCTCCTTAATTCAGACCCTAAGACAGCTGCAGAGAGTACTAATATGGCCTCCATATCTGAAATTGTATGGTCAAGATGTACCTCTCTTCCTGTTAGACATGGACAAAATGTGTTGGTGTCGCCTACAGTTTCTACGCCCGTGTCTGCAAGGACATATACTGAACAACAGCAGATTAAGCCACCTGTAAGTCCTTTTCTATTCCACAATCAAATTCAGGGTTAAGAGTCATATTACACTCACAAATCGGGAAATTATATCTAATATGCTATTGAAGATTTTTTTTTTTTAATTAAAGTGACACTAGTGATCCTTTTACAACTGTACCCAATCGAATTCAAACTTCGTTTCTTGAGGTTTCAAGGCCAAAACTTACCACTGATTATATGTCTCTACCAAAAAGTGAAAATGAAACTGATCATATCATATGTGTGATTTTCAATGATGTATTGTAAAGAGCATAATGACTTATTGATTTGAACTAATTTTTACTATTTTTAAAGCATTTGATACACACACTGTTGCATCATATTATGCTTTGCCTTAGGATATTTGAGGGAAAAATTGATTGCTGTTAAATTTTTGCAGAAAGATGTTAAATCTAAGGTTTCAAGGTCCCTTTCTGTACCTGGACGAAATCTTGTTATTGTAAGATCTGTCTCTTTTAATATCCGCAGTGAACAGGAACAAGAAGATACAAATGATGGTATGTTATGTCATTTATTTTATGCTTTTACAGTTTCAAACATCCCTACTTTTCGACCTGTTAATTTGTTATCGACGTCTAGCTATTTTCCATTTTCTTTGCCATAGTTTAATCATATAGGAACTTTTCATACTAAACCAAAAAAATTGGCCAAGCAGATCAAATAACTCCCGTGCCAGTAGAAGTTGTTGACGATGAAGAAATTCCAGAAGAGGAAGCAGTGTGTAGGATATGTCTTGATGTGTGCGACGAAAGAAATACATTTAAAATGGAATGCAGTTGCAAAGGTGACCTGACATTGGTACATGAAGAATGTTTAATCAAATGGTTCAGCACAAAAGGAAACAAGAAATGTGAGGTATGCGGACAAGAGGTTCAGAATTTACCTGTTACCTTGCTCCGTGTGTCCAGCTCTGTTCAACAAAGAAACAGACAGTTGCAGGATCATCGGAGCTTAAGTTCAGAAACATTAAGGTGAGGTGATTTTGAAAGCCATGTTCCCAAATTAAATTAATATTTTTGCACTACTGACTATAGGTGATCTTTTAGCATTAGATTGCTCATACAGAATTTTCAGTACACAGTGTTTCCTGTTAAATCTAAAGCCAATCTTAAACCTGCACTTTACAACTTAAGCTTTAAATACGTGTTATACATTAAGTTCATTTTAATATAAAATCCAACTTATTATATTCATTTTTTTTTCTATAATTTTTATTCTGATGCGTATAGTTTTGAACCTCTACATCAACTATGGAACGATAAAAGATAAAATAGTTAAAATCGTAGATTTTAACATTAGTGAGTTATTCTTAGTTCATCGTAAATATAGTTACTAACAAAGTATAACTTGGGAGATCCATTCAAAACAAATTAACGGGTTATTCTATTCTGAAGCATTTAATCGTTGAGTATTCATATTTCAAACTAAAGTTATGTAACTTATTTAGTATTATTAATTTTGTATTATCTCTTTTTACAGTGCTTGGCAAGACTTTGTGGTGCTTGTCCTAATAAGCACAATATGCTACTTTTTCTTTCTTGAACAGCTACTGGTATGCCTATTTTCTTTGAAATAACTTACATCTTCTAAATAACTACTTACATCTTCTTATAAGCATATATTTTATATCGGACCTTAAACACGACTTATTCATATTCATGTAAATATTTGTGTATATATTAGACTAATCACAGCACAATATATCATGTACCAGAGAGTGAGTGTAAGAAGAAAATAAGCAGTAACTTGCATTTCTAAGATCACATCACATATTCCCCTTTCTGAAAAGGAATTTGAACGATCAATGTTCTGGAGTTGCTATTAAAATTACTTTCCTTTTCAGACATTTCAATGGTCAATAATAATTGATTTTGTACATGTATTTGTTGGAAGGGAATCTTGAATTTCATAAGAGGTTACTGCATAACTCAAGTGGTTGAGTTGAGACTACTAAAGGAGGTCTAGTGCTCAAACCAATGTTGTCAAAACTGGACCAGAAATCGAACTGATGAAACTTTTGAGTCATGGTTCTGTCAGTTCAACCATGGTTGAACCGGATTACTAAAAAAGAAAGAAATAACTAAGTATTTGAAAAACACAGACAAAAGTGAACCGGGTTGAACCAAATGGGGTTCAACCCGGTTTTATCTGGTTCTATAGAACTGTGAATCAACCATGGTTGAACCAACCGCTAGACTGGCCGATTCTCAGTTCAACCATCTGGTCCGGTTTTCACTACTAACATAACATACTAACAAGTAACATTTCGTGATAGAAAAAAGGCTAAATTACATCTGCGGTCACTTAACTTAATTTCAGGTAACGTTTTAGTCCTTTATATTGTTTTTTTTCCGAGTTGGTCATTTATTTTAATTTTAAGTGACAATTTGATATTTTATGTTTTAAAATGTCAACAATGTTGTCTTTTTTTTTTACAAAAATTCAAAAAAACCATCAAAATTTTCAAACAAAACTCATAAAATTCATTATCATCTTCAATAAAATACAAATTTAATCAAATTCATAACTTAAATCTTGAAATAAACTCATATTTTCATTCTTTATTTGATGTTGTTGGAGATGAAAATACGAGTGTATTTGAATATTTGAGTTATTGATTTGATAAAATTTGCATTATATTGAAGATGATTATTAATTTTATCCGGTTTTGGTTGAAAATTTTGATGATTTTTTTGAATTTTTGTATAAAAAAAAGGATAACATTGTTGAAATTTTAAAACATAAAATATTAAATTATCACTTAAAATTAAAATAAATAACCAACTCGGAAAAAAAAATAAAGGACTAAAACGTTACCTGAAATTAAATTAAGGGACTACAAATGTAATTTAGCCTAGAAAAAATTAGAAATTACTGCATCTTAGTTAGTTACCGGAATTGCCTATTTTTTGTTTCCTTTTTTATTTCTTTGTTTAGCCTATATATTTACTGTTTGATCAGTTGAATAAAAAGTAGAGGAGAAATAATTTCTTCATACTCTGATTTTAGTTTTGTCTCACTGTTTAGCTTCATGATTTGAAGACTCAAGCTATCATTATTTCAGCACCTTTTGCCTTTACCTTGGGCCTCCTGGCATCTGTTTTAGCAATCGTTCTCGGTATAAACTCTGAAACAGAAATGAAGTTCATTTTTTTGTTCTTTGTTGTGAACTTATGATATTGATCTTTCTTTGAATGTTAAGTAAATGCTTCCTCGTGTTGTTTGCAGCAATAAAAGAGTATATATGGACATACGCTGCTCTTGAGTTTGCACTTATGGCTGTATTTGTGCATCTGTTTTATACTTGGGTGAGTTAGAAATTAGAATGTCTAGATTTCTTGTTATCATTTCTCAGGATTAATGCTAGATACACATGCATCTTCCTACGTGTTTCCTTGGAGTGGAAGCATTGTGTCATTGTTTTAGAAGATCAAACATATATGGCTTTTGGTCTTGTTTGGGTAAACAATTTAATTAAGCGTTTGTCATATAAGTGTTTATGTATAAGTTATTTCTATAACAAAAGATAAAATGTAGTCAATCTGTTTTCGTATAATTTATAAGTTGTTTTCATAAATTATTCAGAGAGCTTATAGAAATAAGTTGAAAACAACTTATGGACCCATAAAGTCACCTAATCAGTTTAACAAGTGTTTATATCAATACATAAACTCAAATAAATTAATCCAAACAAGCCTCAAATACATTATCCTATGATTTGTGTGATTTTTTTTTAAGTGTACCCTTGATGTACTAATGCTTTGTGGCTTACTTTGTTGCAGTTGCATTTGGCGCCCATTTATTCGATACTTCTTTCATCAGTTTTGGGTTTTGGAGTTGCTATGGGAATCAACTATATGTATATCAAGTATGTGACATGGAGACTTCAGGTCACCCCTGATATCCCATGAATCTCCTCTGAAAGAAAACATGATCTTCATGGATTTTCTTTGTTATATGTTGGCCTTCTGGCAGTGTCTAATAAGAATCTCGAGTTCGGTAATGAATATCTACATTGAATGTAATATACAACAACAACAAAGTTTTGTCCCACTAGGTGCGGTCGGCTAATATCTATCATTAAGTGTATATGTAGCAAAGCAAGAGAAATAGAATCTTTAAGACATTTTTCTTAGTATAAAATTTAGTTCAATGAAAACAAATCTATATTAAAAACCTAAGAAGGGACAAAAATCCCACCTTGCTTGCTGTTGTAGACAATGCTTATGGTTTTGGCAAGTCATTGTAACTTTAATAACAAGCATTTGCATGTGGTACCATTTTTCATCCAGAGTTTACAAATAGTACATGAGAACAAGGAAAAGTTAATTTTATATCCAAATGTAATGGATGGAGTTTATATTTGTTTAGTTTGATTTATCATAGTTTAAATTAAAGTTTCTTTGTCATGCTGTTATGTTTTTTATTGTCACGAGAAAAGAGCAAATAGAAAAGTCGGTGAAAAAATTATTTTGAATAGATTAATCTTGTAAAATTGATTCTGAATAATTTTGTGTTTGGTTCTACTGTAATTAAAATTGATTATAGTTAAAAATTGATAAAAAAATTTTGTTTAAATTTAAAAATTACAAATTATAGCTTCAACTTAGAAGCAATGTTAATCCGCAACTAAACTAAATATGTCACAATTAATTTATAACTCTAACTGATAAAAAAAACAAACAAAAAACTTTAAAATTAATATATAACTCTAACCGATAAAAAAAATAGACAAACAAAAAACTTTAAAAATAGAATCAAATATGTATTAAAAGTGAGTTAACCTATAAATTTGAGGTTTTAAAAATAATAGTGTTTAAAGATAGAAAAAGGAAACAATTTCAAAATAGGAGTGTACAAAGGATGAGTTAGGTCAGATTTGATATGTTCTTTATCTAGTCTTTATATTTGATTGGATCAATTTTTAGACCTTAACCTGTCCCTTAACTCGATCAAATCCGATTAGTTGCAGGTTCAATAAAGAAGAGATGAAATAAGACGAGACCGGATTGGTCTCAAGACAAGTCGCAAACTAGTAATTCTTGAAATATTTAAAAAAAAATAAAAAAATTAAAGTAACTCATAACAAACCACTTACGATTACCACTTGTCAATTAATTTAAAAGTACACTCATAACATTTTCATATAAAATACAAACCATTTAATCAAAAAAAGTAACATACTTTTTACTTGACCCATAAATTTTATTTTTCATCCGATAATATACTTACTCTTTAACGAAGAGTAGTATCAAAACAACATTGTCTTATAAACTAAAGAGTACTTAAATTAAAGAGTATAAACACTAATCAAAATAAACATATGTCTATAGACTTTATTCCTCCTACTTCTTGTCACCAAATAATAATAATAATAATAATAATAATAATAATAATAATAATAATAATAATAATAATAATAATAATAATAATAATAATAATAATAATAATTGTATGATTGGAGAAGACAATTAAAGTTGACACACAGAAAACAAGAGGAACACAGACAATCTATTAGGAAGAAAAAAAAGTGAATAAGGGAGAAGAAAAAAATTTAAAACTATAAATTAAGTTAGTGTAGTAGAATAAGATAAAATAATAATACTAATAAAAAAATAATCTCTTGTGCTTAATATATTTTAGGACGGGATGGATAATCCGAAGGGTGACACAAACTAGGTTCATTTTTTACCTTGTTTCTGTTTTGTCTTTTTTTTTTTTGTCCTTATTTTTTTTAACTGGGTCAGACCCAACCCGTTGCTTATAGACTAAGTCAGGTTCGCAGGATAAAACGGGTTGTGTACACCCCTACCATGTTGTATCAACAAGACATGGAAATATATTAATATGGACTAAAATAGTAAAGATCTTGAATTATGAGACAAAATATTTTTTAAAAATTAAGGACTAAAACATGAAGAAATTTTTTTTTTACAATAAAGTGGTTATTTTACGATGATAAAAATATAAATAAAACATAGTCTAAATTATATTTTTAGTCTCTTGTTTATTTTATTTTGATCGTATAAGAGACGAGAGAAATATCAATTTGTTAAATTGTTTTTGTTTCATTTTAATATCTTAAATTACAGAGAGCAAAAACTTTGATAATTTCTATTAGTTTATTTATTTTTGATTAAATTATATTATTTTATTATTTATGTTTATCAAATGTTGACATAATGACATAAAAGACCGATATAAATTATCATAATTGAAAATTAAAACATTTCATTCATAAATACTTAAAACAAAATGTATAATGAGAATAAAAAAACATTTGAAATAAAATATAAATTCTTAAAAGATATTAAAGAAAATGAAGAAAAAAGAATGAATCAATAATAAAATACTTAAGGGACGTATTCAATTAAGATTTGAAAGGATTTTTAAAGATATTTCTAGAGAAGTCTTAAGTTATTCAATTAGAATTATTTAAACAAAATATAGAAATTTAGTGATACTAAATCACTTGATTTAAATCAAGACTTTCTACAACTTATAAAAAGTCTTGTATTATTCAAAATCTTTAAAATTTTAACGGACTATTTTTAAAAATGGATTTCATTAGATTTTGTTAAACAAAATATAGAATTAGAATTATTTAAACAAAATATAGAAATTTAGTGATATTAAATCACTTGATTTAAATCAAGACTTTCTACAACTTATAAAAAATCTTGTATTATTCAAAATCTTTAAAATTTTAACCGACTATTTTTTAAAATGGATTTCATTAGATTTTGTTAAACTGTATTAGTGAATCTTTTACAACTTTAATTTCATATGTATCATAAGAATTTATTCACTATCACTATTCATAAATTAAATATGTGTCATTCATGTCATATGAGAATCAATACTATCATAATTTTATAATGAGTATTATATATAAAAGTATAAAGTGATTGTAAAGTCTAACTCTGGTTATATTTATATATATTAATTAGCTGATTTTTTTTGAATAATCATGTAAAATTTTATTATATACTATTAATTTTATAAATTTTATGAGTTACATGTTGATTTTATATAGAAAATATTATCAAAATTTTATTATTATTTTTTCGATTTCTAAATTCTTTTTATTTTATTGTTTCGTTTTTTCTCTTTATACACATGTATGTATAACAAATATAAAAATACATTGTATCATTAATTTTCCAATATCATTTTAAATATTTATATGATTCATTACGACTAATATTTTTATTATTATTATTATTATTGTTATTATTATTATTCTTATTATAGTTCAAATGATAAACAATTTACTTCCTTAACTGTTTTACCAACTAACAATAATAAAACAAATATATATATATATATATATATATATATATATATATATATATTGATTAAGTAAAAATATAATAATTGTATTATTTTCTACATAAAATATTTAGAAAATAGATTATATTAAATTAGATTTTACAAATAAATTTGAGTCCTATATACTTTAAAAATATTAAAAAAAATATTAATAAATTTATAATTTAACAAAAATATAAATTTTAATGTTATAATAATAATAATAATGAGAAATTTATATTATATTTAACTAAATAAACTCATCTGCAGACTTAAAATACTCTGTCAAATGCATGAAATGTTATGAAAATATGATTTTAGAAAAACTTAATTCTTTTTAATTTAAGAAATAATTTAAAAATGTAAAAATTTTAACTTTTTTTCAAATAACAAAAATTAATATATATATATATATATATAAAATTTATAAAAATACATAAATATAAATTTTAAATTACATAATTTATTTATAAAAAACATCACAAATTTTACATGCACCACATAACACGGAGTATATGCATTCTCATGCACGACGTATCACGTAACATATGTGGAGTATATGCATTACATGCACGAAATAATTCTATTGTCACGTTAAACCCTGTATTCTCTCGTCTCTTTAGCAAGCAACCATATTATACGTAGTCTCTTGTGGCATCATAACATGTACTATGTCGTGGAATTTATAGAACTTCAATGATATTAAATTTTGAGATCAACTTAATCAGCAGATATTAAATATATATTTGAAGACAATAGAATGAGATAAATTTTGTATTTACAAGAATTATAATAAAACTATATTTTAGAATGAAACTTAGTATAAAATATATAAGAAAAGATTAAAAATATAAAATAAAGTATTGTATTGTTTACAAAGTTTTGAATGTGGTACAGCGTGATCTGTGATTATCATTATTCCATAACAATGTCATTTAGACGACAACAAAATTGTGACTAAGAGCAAACAAGAAATATGTATTTTTAAAGAGTAGAAGAGTGAAGTTGTGAAGAAATATAAAGTAGAATGAAGAAAAATGATCATAAACTTGGCCTATTTGTAAAGAAGAAATATGTATATTTAAATATGTACATGTTCAATTAAGGACTTGAATGACCAATAGAATCCTATGGCTTCACACAGAAAAATACTTTTAAAATAAACATGGTGAAGAGGATTAAACTGGACGGAAAGATTATCACGTTTTTGCAACTTCCCAACTATACATTGTATTAAATGCGGAGAATTAAAAAAGGTCGTCTAAATAGTACCCGTATTATAACTGAAACGGACGTTAAAGAAAAAATATTAAAAAATTGTGGACTACATCGTGGTCATACTTGAAAACATTGTGTAAATGTTATCTAGTCAACATGTAATTTAAAATTTATATATATATATATATATATATATATATATATATATTATTTTTTTGTTATTTAAAAAAATTGATTTTTTTTTTTAATTACTTCACGAAGTCGTCATTTAAAATGTGGATTTTCTTAAGAAAGTCGTCATTCCAAATGGCGATATGTGATTTAAAAAAAAGAATATTTAAGTAAATAATTTTAAAAATAGGATTATTTAAATAAATAAAAAAACCTGACTTAGACCCCTGATTATTACATGAAATGATATTCATGATTTTAAAATTTATAGGATTCCGAGTTGTCTATTTTTCACTAACTAATACACGATTGAGAAATGAATACTTGCGATCATCAACTATGAATAGAACTTAAAGTGTAAATGAAAGTAAAACCAAAGAAGAAAAAGAGAGAAGTGTAACTCATTTTTCTTGACAATATTTTTAGTAGATTGGTAACACCCTTACCTATTAATTTGTTGTGCAGAAAATGTTCTCTTTTGTGTAGCTAAATTAATATAATTCCGTCAAAAATATATTGGTTAATATAACTTATTAGTACACAATATAAAGCACAAAATTGTGGCTTCCAAATTTCCTATCCAAACTCATATTTGCAAGCCTATATAATAAAAATATAATAATATACAATACATTCATTATTTTTATTAAAAAAAACGAGGAAACAGTAATTATAATTATAATTATTATTATTATGAAATACAACACTAAAGACTATTTTATCGATGATTTCAGATAGAATTTAAATTATGTCATTTAAGATTAGAAGACAAAACTCTTATAACATGTCTAACACTCGTAAACACAAGTCATTCTTAAGGAAATATAGACTTTTACATTAAAAAAAATCTTAGTAATAAAATTGTTTTTTTTTTGTTAAAATATAATTTTAGTCATTTATCTTTTATCTAATATTCATTTTATTTATTTATTTTTTGTTTTCTAATTTATTTGTTTATTTTTGTCCTTTATCTTTTACATAATATTTTCTTTAATTCTTAATAAAAGGATAAATTTGTATAAATTTGCAAAATATAAAGGATTAAAATAATTATTTAGTAAAATATATAAGACTAAAATAAAAGATAAAAGATAAAAATAAATTAAAACAAAATAAATGACAAAAACGACTATTAAGTAGAAGATAAATGACTAAAATTAATTTTTTTTAATTAAAAAAGCATCTACTAAAAAACTATATATATTGGGCTTGTTTAAGATTTTTTATAAAATATTTTTTATACTATTTTATCTTTTTGTTATGACATTTCTAAAAACTAATTTTAAAAATAAAATTTCAAATGAAAAATTGGTTTAAATAGTTTATCTTAAAATATCATTTTAAGTATTTTATCTATTTGCTATAATTTTGTATGGATAATAAAATTTAAAAAAAAATAATAGTTTAACATTTTTGAAAGATACATTTAAAAAAAATAAATTATTTTTTTATGTCAAAATTACTAATAATGAATATTTAAATTAAATTGAATGTCAAAATCACTTTTTTTAATCAGTAATAAATAAATTTAAAACAACTTTTACTTTTTGATGTAACTTTTGTAAAAATTATTTTTAAATATATAAAGTCAAAATCACTTTTTATATATGCTACAATTGTTAGGGGTAATTGTTAGGTGGAGTCTTGTTTATATCATATCACTTATTTGAAATACTTTGCAAGTCTGTTTGAACTTTGGAGAAGTGGGTAGGTAAGAAATAATAATCACAAACAAGACGCCAGAAACATAAAACAGGTTAAAATTGATTGAAATAGACTCCATCCATAATCACAACTTTTGGAACTTATTTTTCCTTGACAATGACTGGTTTTTCTATTCTTTTCATTTATAAAACATTATTTTTGTTGAAGGTTATAATCTATGGTTTGCAATTATAGTTACATTTAGATATTTCGGTATTTTGAAAAATTGCTACGAATGCACCTTTATTTAAAACCGTACTCAAAATTCAAGAATTATTACATCATCTATAATTTAAATATTTGATTTTATTTGATATTTGTCGATGGAGAAAATGTCACTTTTTCTTTTTTACTATCTTCTTTGGTAATGAATTTATCTAATGCAACATATTACCATCAATATTCAATACTAAAGCTAATCAAATTTCTTATCAATAATTTAGGAGCCAAATACATATACGGCATAGTATAAATTATGATTTTCTAATTGATTCATAAAAGTATTTTATAAATTATTAATATTTTAAATTTAGACGATGTTTCTCCAAATGCACAAACATTTATATTATAATATTAATTATTATGGACAAATGAAATATTACATCAAAGTATCAACTAAATATTAAATTTAAATTTAGTGATATTATAAAAAACTTGAAAATTTAATATCATACTTTATTTTTTTTTCTTCAGAATAACATCATACTTTATTCTTCATGGTTGTAATGATATTTTAACTTATAGTCTCTTTATTAATTTCTATTGTTCATAATCTTATACATTTTGTTTCATATCTTCGTGCTTGTTGGATTTTTTATTGTCTATGCATCTCCTTAATTATTTTCACATTTAACTTCAGTGATCGAAACATTCGTGTCTTTTACAACTTCTTCTTCCGTATGCAAAACATCTTCCTCTGCATTTACTTTTTCTATACTCATAAAAAGAAAACCAAAAAAAAAAAATTAATAATCAACACTTCGTACTATTCATTTCATCTTTAAAAAATATTAGCTTAATTGCAGTTTTGGTCTCCCTATTTTAGCTGAATCGCGAAAGTATTCCCCTCATTTTGTTTCTCTTCAGTTTTGGTCTCTCAAATAGAATTTTGATTCAAAACTTGATAAAATTTCATTATTTTTGCATTTATTTAAGTCACACCATGTCTCAATATCTCATTTGCAACAATTGTACATGAAATCTATGATCATAAATGGTGTAGTACGGCTTTAAAAAATGAAATTTCATCAACTATTGGACCAAAATTCTATTTGGGGGACAAAAACTGGGGAAAAATAAAATGTGGGGACTACTTTCGCGATTCAACTAAATTAGAAGGACAAAAACTGCAATTAAGCCAAAAATATTTCTATTTATACACAAATATATAACTAAATAACTCATATTTGTCTTAAAATATAAATCTATTTAATAAGTAAGAACTCTTAAAAAAGAATAATACTTAAAAAATTTAAATGTGATTGAAATTAATTCTTAACAAACACTTAAATTCCTTAAAAATTATTTGATTCGCATTTGAGATTTTTAAAAATTAGATTGATTCTCTCTTTTTTTTTCGAAACCAATTTTTTGTGTATTTACTCATATTATTCTAAAAAAAAATAATTTGATCCACGTTTCAGATTTTTAAGAATCATGTTGGTAATTTTTTATTTCTATACACACCTTTTTCATTTTCTTCAGCAATATTTTTCTCTTCTTCTTCAACAACAGCAACAGTTTCTTCGGCATAATTGATTTTCTCATCATTATTCTTTATCAATGTATCATCATTTTTCTCAACTTCATCAGAAGTTCCCTCTACAACATCATCCTCCTTCTTTTCTTCATCATTTGTCTTCTCTTCGTCTTTAACATTGATAACTTCATCTTCAACATCATTAACTTCATCTTTCTTATTACCTTTTTCAACACCAACTTCATTTTCCTTCTCTTCCATTTCCACAAATGAACTTACATTATTGTCAACATTGTTGTTTACGTCACTTGTCTGTGTCTTACTTTCTTGTTCTTCTTTGAAGGTGACACTTGATTTTTTGCGATGGAGGGTGGTGGTGTTTCCTGAAGCTACATCATGTTTTGATTTTCCACAACCCATTTTTTTATTTAATTATTTAATTTAATATTCTACTCTCTTTTTTGTGAATCGATGAGGAGAAAGAGATTGAAATTGAAATGTGGAATGAGTCTGTATTGAATATATAGGAGAAATGTGAAGTTGTTATATGGTTGATATGCGTTGGAGCAAAATAAGGCTTGCATGGGTGTGCTTAGGTGTAATTTAACCAACTGTATTTTTTTTTTGGTATGAACTATAGTTGGAGATTTGTGTTGGTAACTAGTTGCTCAAAAAAGAGAAATTGACTTATTGGTTATATCTAGGAAACTGATTTTGGCAAAGTATTTTGGTTTGTCTGTTTTTATATTTTCATTCTTGTCTTTTTATTTTAGAGAGTTTGCTGACTCAAATTTACGAAATGACAAATTAATTTTACTGTAAATCATTTCTACTCTGTCATCTAATAATATATAAAAAAATGCTAAGTAAAGATACTCTACTCATATTGATTCAGTGATATATTCTACAATGGAATAATGAAATGAATCAGATGTTGTTGAATGCTCTGTGTGAAGAGGCAAATAAGAGAAATAGACATGATGGTGCTTGGATGACATAAGCATACAACAACATGGTTGAAGCCTTAAGGTCTTCAATTGGACCAAATATCACGAAGAATCATATAAAGAATAGAATGAAGACATTGAAAAATCATTTTTTGAAGTTTATGACTTGTTTCATAGCTTAAGGGGATTTTCTTGGAATCCATTAACTCGAAAGTTTGAGGCTGAGGATGAAGCATGGGATGATTTGATAAAGGTAATTAGCATTTTTACCTTTTACTTGATCAGTTATTTTTTATGTTTATTATAAATATACAAAAGATTGTAATTTTGATTTTTATAATAGTTAATAAACAATTTGTTATAAATTTATTTGATAAATAATTGAAATTTACTTTAAACAAACATTTCAAATTCCACAAATAAATATATATATCAATACTAAATTTAATTTGTTGTTTTCCTTTTAATCTTCATTCACAAATTTATAATGAAATATTCAATATCACTATTAATAGCTAAAACAAATTAGTTGTTATATTAGTTTTATCATGTTTCAAAAAAATAATTTTATCAGATTTTAAACCCGAAACATTCTTTTTAAAACTCTACGATGTTCTTTACTGACCAAGTTATACTTGAAGTAGCAATGTCAATTTACAAGAAAAGAGGGTTTGAATTGTAAATTCACCCTTTTAAAAATTTATGTTAAAAACTTAAGAAAATAACTTAAGATTGATCTTGATTGTAAAAACAGAAAATGGAGAACGTTCTTAGTTTTAACTAGAAAACGGAGAACGTTATTGGTTAGTTAAAATCAATAATTCAGATTATGTATTTAACTTGATAATCAATCAGAATGAAAATAAATAGATAACAGAAGAGATATCACACAAGAATATATCTTGGTTCACCCAACTCGGAATACGTCCAATCCTCACAAATGTGAGATTATCCACTAAGTGTTCAAAACAAAAAACCTTCTTGGTTTTACAACACCTAGCTCAGATCAATTTTGATCTGTTACAAAGTTAAAAAATTTCCACCCAGAAATGAGTTCAATTAAATCACCTATCAATCTTTAGATAGGATTTTACAACTCACCTTTTAATTATAAAAGGATTTCCTACAAGCTTACTCAAAACTAGACTTCACATTATAGCCTTGAGTTTACAATGATATGATTTAAAGTATTTTTTTTAGAATCTGAGAAGGTTCAACACTTGTTTGAGTTTTGATTATTTGACAAAGAAATAGACGAGAATGATTCTATGAATCGAATGGAAAAAATCAGAATTGATTCAATGTATGTGATTGAGAGAAATTCAAGTATGATTGAAATGAGTAATGAATTGCTTAATACTTGAAGCTTTGATTTTTCCTTGAGCTTGGCATTCCTTTTACATTTTTTTAAGACATTTAATAATGGTCAAAAATAGTTGTTGGTAGTGCTCTATCAGTTTTGACCAAAGACCAATTTATATGATTAAAAATATTCCAGCCTTTGAACATTTTTTAGTTCTGTTTGACTGGATTGAATTTCTTCATTCTTGGAAAGCTATGATCTTGTTTAATGATCCTTTAATCTTTAGATATATGATTGATGAGATCCGTTCAATATAGTGATTTGATTCTCACAAAACAAGCTGAAGAATGATGGTCAATAAGTTGGAGAATGTTGTCTCATTCTAGACTGATGTCATCATACTTAGAGAATGATGTTGGCCATTCTAGAGATAGTTGTTAATCATTATGGAGAAGGATGATTGCTGCTGAAGATCAAGTGTAACAAGCTGGAGAATGTTTATTAATCTGGAGACTGATGTTACACTATTGGAGAGTGATCATTTGACAATTTTGCTTTGAGTTGGATCTTTGATCCAAGTGATTCTTTTTCCTATATGAGAGTTGTACATTCCTAGTATATGAACTGGAAATTCATTCGCGATTTGCAAGAGCTTTCCTTGCATTAAAAACTGATTTGATCTTGTTTGTTAGTTCTTGATGCTTAGCTTTTGCCTGAGTTAATCTTTTGGAGTAGACCTTTCTGGTATGATATTTGTGTATCTAATTTTGGCACCATCGTAATAAGGACTAGTTTATTAACAAACCATAAATGTTCTTGTGGATTGCAAGCCATCAACTTTGGGGATTAATCTTGCTTTTTATTCTTGATGCATTGTTTTGCTTTTGTTGATCATTTTCTGTTGAATTTGCCCATAATTATCTTGAGTATATAATTATGTTCCTTTGCAGTAAATACTGGAAATTTGCAATGTAGATTGATGTACTTTCATTGCTCAGATCGATCTTAAACTAAATACGACTTTGTTCTGTGTATACCAAAATATTTTTGGATTAATGCTGTCAAAAGCAGAACGCTCTTGGATTAATGTCGCGGCCTAAAATTTCGAGTGTTTCTCGAATTCAATGGAGTCGCCACCAAAATTTATTTTTAAATAGGGAAAATATTGGGAAACCCCTTAAAAATAGAAAAAAAAATGGTCTTTGAAACCAAATTTGAGTTCGGGAGTCGGTTATGCGTAGGGAAGGTATTAGCACCCTACGACATCCGTTAAAAACGGTTACCTATAATTAATTGTGCAAAATTAATTTTAACTTAAGTGTATTTATTTTTCTTTATTATTAAATATGAATAACAATTATTACTATATTTAAAATACGATTTTAAAATAAATATTACTTAACAAATAAAGGAAAAATAAATAAATTTTTATTTATGTGCTTGACAAGAATGTGATCTTGCTCCTACGTATCTCCCGGTGCGATGGAGAAATCAAAGCTACGTAGTTCTTGATTAGAAAATGTTGATGTGTTGATTTTGTTTAACAAAAATGGGTTTTGTTATAAAAAATGTTTTGACAAAAAATAGAAAAATAAAAGAGTTTGATTTCAATAAATACCTTAAAATACGAGTTTTAAGACGATCGAGTTGTACAACTCGTGTCCCAAAACTCA
>NC_021160.2:4572672-4590786 GCF_000331145.2 Cicer arietinum | reverse complement strand
GAAAATTTTCACTGTAATATTGCTCTTCTGATTAGTATCTTTTCCTAATCAATTTCTGATCTCGCCTCTCTTTTTCTATGCGTTTTTTAACTCAATAGTGTTCCTCTCCGATCCCCCTTTTTGAAATTGATAAGGTGCTTTTATAGAGTTTTTGTTATGTTTAGTTGCTTTCTGGTCTGCATTGGTCCTTCTCTATCTATTTCCTGTTTGATGTTTTTTCTCTTTGCTCATCATCTGCGTTTTTTTCTACACCTCTGATGCATTCATGATTTTGATTTATTTGCTTTGATCTGTTCTGTTGCTGAGCTTTAATTTGTCCCTTAGTTTATTTTTTAAACTCAAAATTTTGTCTCTTTGTTCTGCACAAAGTGTACCAAGACTGACTTAAAAAAAAAATGTTTTAATGTTTCTCTAGTTAGTTACAAAGCAAAGGTCAATGACAACTACATCTGAAACAGAAAGGCAGCAACACAATAGAGCCAAACACTACATCAGAAACAGAGAGGCAGAGAGGCAACAACAGCAACAAATTAAAAATTATTGTAATTTAATTTAGTTTGGTTTAAATCTTATTGTAATTTAATTTTGCCTTTATTTTAGTTTGTAATTTGATTTGGTTTTAACATTCTAAATAGATTTGAAATTGTAAACTTATAATACATAATGAAATTATTTATTGTAATTATTTTATTTCCTTTTTTAAATACACATTTCCTTTTTTATATTTGTTTTCAAAATGGACAAAATTAGGGTACTACAATTAAAATTTGTGAAAAGGATAATGTTTTCTGTTTTTCCAAACTTCAGTTTTAATAACTAGAACATTCTTCGTTTTTTCATACTGCTGTCCAGAATGATCAGAATGATGTCAATAATGTTCTTCGTTCTTGACAGTCAAGTTGGAGAATGTTCATATATATTTGGTCTTGCTAATTTGTGATCTTCTCTCTTTGTAATTTGAGTAGTTTCTTTGAATCTGATCATCTCAGTTTGTTCCTTGTCAAGTGTTGATGATATAGATGTAAACATCAGAAGCAATATATTCTTTAATCAATGAAGATTGATTGTTCTTGAAGCTGACTTGATCATTCTTGTACTTGGAGAACATTCTCCGTTTTCCATATTTTGTCAAGAATATTTTTCGTTCTAGTTTGTTCCAATTTTTGCTTTTCATGTTGATTTATTCTTTGTTTTGCTTGGATCCTATCTTTGATTAATACACTCGAAAACACAAGTTAAGCTAACATAACATTTAAGATCATAATTAACATTCTCAATTAACTTTTTGTTTGTTTTCATCAAAATATTAAATTGAGATTTTGTCTTAAGAGTACATTCATTTAATGTGATTGTGAAGGATTTAATCTTCCTTCACAAATTAATAATGACATATTCAATATCATTATTAATAGTTGAAATGTATTTTTTTTATAAGTAAATGTTAGTAAATTAATGGTTATATTAGTTTTATCATGTTATCCAAAAAATATTAGTTTTATCGAATTTTGGATCCAAAAATTTCTTCTTAAAACTTTTTTATGTCTCTTTCATTAACCAAATTATACCTTAATTCAAATATGTATTCATTGTAATTCATTATCTATAAATGCAAACAAAATATCATTTAACTTGCACTAACAAAAAAATAATATACTTTCAACAAAACAAAGTTAATAAATTAATATTATATCTCTAAGAAAAGGAACTCTAAAAGTCATTACAAAAATGATTGTGTAGGATTAGTTAAGAAATTATACACTTATCAATCAAAAGCAATATAGTTTAACATATTTCCATTTTTACAATTTAAATTAACTATATTACTTATTTTATATTTTTTTTATATGTTAATGATGGTGTGATAACATATGTTGAAAAGAAAAGAATACAAACTAATTAGTTGTATTTACAAAAGTGTTACTATAATGATTCAATCTCTTGCTATTTAAACAATAATCCCATTTTATCATTATAAATAAATAAGTTATTCTATTTTAGAGGATTTCGGTTTTTTTTTTCTTTCTATTTTTTGTTATTGATCTTTTCATTTTATAATAATATTTTTATGGTATTGTAAAAAACTAATACAATTGAAATGACAATTTATCGCAATGGTTTCTTTTCACTTTTAATTTTACTTTAAAAAATGTTATTTGTTCTCAACTCTTCAATTTCAAGTTTACAGTATATTTGATTGTATCTCATCAACAAACACTATAATACTATTAGTTAAAAATGCAGGTTCTTCAATGAAAATAATTATGGTTAATTTGTCAACTAAAAACAGTTGAGGAGTAACAATGATACAAACAAACCAAAATTTAATGTGGAAATAAATAAATTATGTTTGTAAAATAAAATAATTTTTATTTCGTGTTGGCATATTTAACATTGTTAGTTACATACATAATAATTTGGCATATATAACATTATTAATTACAAATGTTTAAAGGTTATTCAACAAGAACAATTATGCTTAAGTTTTCAACTAAAACAGTTGAGGAACAACAATGATGCAAACATACCAAAATTTAACTTGTAGACAAATAAATAAATGATGTTTATGAAGAAAAAAAATCATTTTTATTTCACGTTGGGATATTTTAAATTTTAATATTCTCCTAAATTTTGAAGTTGCCAATTAATTATATTGTTAGTTATACTAGAGTTTTATATTTTTATTTTATCTATTTTTGTAATAAAAAATAATTAATATATTAATAATACAAAAGCTACATATATATACACATATAAAAATAGATCAAGAATGGTGCAACGCGGTGTAACTGTCATTTTATGGTCAATTTCCACTAAAACCTATAATGTAATTAGCTAATAATATAATGTAATTTCCACTAAAACACTAATCAATTATTAAAATATAAAATATTAAAGATATAATTAGTGTTTTATATGTTAGTGATTAATAAAACACTCTAAATAATTAATAAAATATAAGCTAAATATATGATTAATAACATATCTATATCTTTTAGTAGGTCTTTAAATTTTTGTAATTAAAATTTAATAAAGAATTGTTTCTAAAAAAGAATAGAAAAAATGTGAACAATACGGTACATGTGTCACATTAAAAACGGGAAATTTATTTTTAAATACTACTCAATAACATATAACATAAGAAAGCTACAATCCAAAACCAAATCACTCGCCTAAACTAGGTGCCTTCACTTTCCATTTATAGCTCGGTGTCAAAAAACGTCATGAGCTTTTCTTTTCAATAAGTAATAAAGATAAGTCAAGATTAAAAAATACACACAAAAATTAATGTTAAAACATACTCCAATATAAGACAATAAGACAATTCATTCAATAAGTTATTTCCCCATTTAAGTCAACAAAAGTTATCTTAAAAATAAAGTTTATGATAAAATACATATAAAAAAACATAATAATAATAATAATAATAATAATAATAATAATAATAATAATAATAATAATAATAATGTCCCAAAATACATGAACAAATTTCATTCTAAAATCCTAACTAATTCAAACCATGTTCCTCCTAATTCCTCTTTCTATAACATTGCCTCAAATTGAAACTCCTAAAACATGAAAAATTAAGGGGTATGTTCACATTAAATTTTTCTAATGGAAGTAAGATAAAATAATTCCAAACTGAAATGCTAGTTATTTGCTTCACTTTAAATGTTGTCATGTTTTTTTATTGTTAAGAGAAAAGAGTGAATAGAAAAAGTAGAGTATTTGATTAATGCGGTGACAAAAAAAATTATTTTGAAAAGATTAATTTAGTAAACTTGATTTTTAATAAGTATTTGTTTGGTTCTGTAGTGATTAAAATTGATTATAAAATGAATTGATTTTAGTTAAAAGTGAAATGATAAAAAATCATGTTTAGACTCAAAAGCTTTAGTTTCAAGTTCTAAATTTTAGCTTAAACCCAAATTTTAGCTTAAACAATTATAAAAGTAAAATTAATTCTACAAAATTAATTCTTGACTTAAAGTCATGTGTTTCAAAGTTCAAACTTGTATCCAAATTGAACTTTTGTACTATAGTTGATGTGCAACTAAGTAGGCCACCACAAGGCAACAATTTACCAAAGGGGGTTATGAAGCATAAATGCAACACATCCGGTTGAGAAAAGCAAACATATACATTTCTCATGTATTTCTTCCCTTTAGTTTTTCTACAATATAAAGCCAAAAGGCAAAGTATAGTTATAGGTATAATAATGTTTAAAGTTAGAAAAAGGAAACAACTTCAAAATAATGATAAGTATAATATCCTTAATTAAGTAAAAGTAAGGGAGACATAATGTGCATGAACCTGGAAACTTTAGTTAACCTAATGACTTGTACATAGTAAGTTGGAATCCAAGTCCCCTTCATCAACAAGAAAATGCTTATCTTACAATGGAAGGAAAAAGCAAGTTAATTTGGGTGCATATATAGCACATGAATAAAGGTGGAAAAAACGTGTATTCATTTGGGTCTATGTATTGCGTGTCATGCTTTCCACTTCATTCTATATTCTTGTCTCTTGAAACATGTAAATTTGAATTTTACTCTTCTAAATTCAACAATTCAAGTAAGTATTTAATCATTAATCAACAAATGAATTAATCTTTTTTTTTCCTTCAGTTCTTAAGGAAAATGAATTCTAATACCGTGAAGTATAGACGATATAAGTAAAACTAGATGCTAACCCGCACGTTGCACGAGTATATTTTAATTTATTTAATTTAAGTAGATTTTCAAAAAAACCAATATGAAGTTTTATGTCTCAATTGTCAAATAATTATTGATATAGTAGTTATATCAATAATATATATTCAATTTTATCGATGTAATTTATAAGAGAAGTATCATTGGCAGACAAATGTTGTTAGCAAACACATCCAACAATAAAGGGCACATATAAATAGTCGAAATATATTTTAGGGGTAAGCAATAGACTCTTAATTCAGAAGAAGTTTGAAGAAACTTCTCATGTTATTAAGTTCAATATTATATATTCTGAAAATATGTATACAATTGCAAGCAAATAAGTAGATGATCGGTAGAGGCGAAAATATGAAGTTGACTAATCAAGACAAAAAATGTATAAGTAAATGACAGGTAGAGGCGAAAATGTGAAGTTTATTAATGCAAACTTATTAAGTAGTAAGGTAGAATTAATGTGAAAGATGTTGGACAAACGTTATGAAATAATAATGTAGAATTAATTTAAAAAAATTTGAGTAGACATTATAAAATAATATTTAAATAAGAGACATAGTATAAGATAATGGATGGTGTATAGAATTTGTAAAAAAAATTATTTAGAAATTGAATATAAAGACTTACACGTCAACTTTTTTTACTAAAGTGAAAAATGCTTGCAGGTGACAGCAAAGTCTCTATTTTAAATATATATAATAGATTTGATTAAAAAATTATACAAGTCAGAATTTAAATTTAGGTTGCATGTATAATTTGTTGCATGTATAATTTGTTGCATGTGAACTACCCAATTCAATTTGCCACATACGTTTATTTTACCCTTTAGAGTGAATTTAATCCTTAATATTCTTTGTACTTCTTTCTAGCTTACTTCAACACATAATTTTATGAATATGGAAACAATAAATTAATATGGAAAGAGACAAGTTTTCTCTATAAATTCAAATACTAATAAAGTAGGAAGTTAACTAACTTCTTCAATCTCTCACACACCCATGTTCTAACCATTCCAAAACTTAGGCATATATTAATATCAATATACATCAATCTTGAATAAAATACATAGCTGTTATCTAGCTAACTCATAAAATGGCTGAGATTGAGTTTGAAAGTTTGTTTAATTATGCAATGAGAGGGCAATGGAGAGAAGTTTTAGAAGCATATGAAAAAAATCCTCAAGTATTAGAAGCTAAGATCACAAAAGCAGAAGACACATTGTTACACATTTCTGTTTATGTGAGCCAAACATGCTTTGTTACAACCTTGTTAGACAACATAAGCCAAAACATGTCTAGAAACATCTTAAGGCTGCAAAACTCAAAAGGGAACACTCCACTTCATGTTGCAGCAGAGCTTGGGAATGTTGACATTTGCAACAACATAGTTAAAAGAGATCATACACTCATTTCGTGTCGCAATTTAGAAGGCGAAACTCCGCTTTTCTTGGCGGCTGTTCATGGAAAAAGAGATGCATTCTTTTGTCTCCATGGTCGACAACAGAACAAAGATGATGATTCACTTTCAAGAAAAAATAATGGGGACACCATTCTTCATTCTACCATATCAAGTGAATATTTTGGTTAGTGTCATTCTCTATATTAATCAAATATAAATTGCACGAGTTTTACACTTATATCCAATCATATTTTATCATCTTGACACTTTTGCTAATAAAAACACTCGCGTTTAAATATTTAATGTATATTTTAAACATGATTACCTCCGATAGAAAAAAAATATACATATGATTTATTGAGTATACACTAAAAGATGCTTATGTATATAGTTATTAATTGGATGAATTTGATTGATATATATAGGTTTGGCACTTCAAATAATTGGTATGTATCCAAAGCTAGTGAATGCTGTAAACTATGATGGGTTATCACCTTTGCATATTCTTGCTAGGAAGCCTAATTGTTTTAGAAGCTGCACACGAATGGAGTTAATTGATCGTATCATCTATGGTTGTAAGATCACTTTTCTTTATTATATTCTTTCTTTTCAACAAGTTTTTTGTCCCATATTGTTATTATTATTTTTCCTTGTGAAATAGTAGTGATAGAAAAGTTAACAGTGTCAATGGCAGGTTCTATTGTTGAGGAGGACAAAGAAGAAAGATGCGACATAAGTCATAATATTCAAGCACACACAAAGACTTTTCATCACTGTCCAATGAACTATGGAACATGCATGACCTTTTTATCTTTGTTGAAATTAACAAGTATGTCAATCTTCTTTCATTTACTACAATTAATTATTTTTTATTAATATGCATCTATTTATTGTATCTTAATTCATATAGGATGTATTTATTACAGTTTTTTTTTATGTAAAATAATCACTTTTCTGAAAAAAAATTAATAACTTTTGATGGTTTTTATCTGTCAGTCATAGCTTTTAAAAATAATTTATAAACTACTTCAAATAAAAAGATGTTTTCAATAGCTTCTCAAAAAAAGAAAAAAGTGTGCATAACTCAAATGAGAGTGTGATATAAGCAAGAGGAAGTATATTAGAAACCTAACTTAATATCTATCATTTTTCTTTTATATTACAGCAACAGGAAAAGATACAAAGGCTACAACTAGTGATGAAGAGAATAATTTCTCTCTAAAATCTGGTATTATAATTTCCTCTTGTAAACCATGATGCTATTCCTACCTTCTCAACACAAATCATAATGTTTCAACATGTATATATATAAAGTTAATCTTAGCTGCAAGTGAAATGATCCAAATTTAGGTAGATTTGAGATAACATGTATGTTTATGTATGTAGAACAAAAGCAAGCAAAGAAAGAAAAGAAACATTACCGGTTCCCTCCCAATTGGGAATCCATGATCAGATTGCTAATCCTTGCAATGAAGGCCTTGCTAATTGTTTTTGGTGTTGGTGAGTACATGAAATAACCATGCATTTAATCTTCAATATCTTTATCGTTGTTGCAAATATATCAATTTTCGATTTTAGTCCTTATAAAAAAAATTATTCTCTGAGGCATAAGAAAAGGCTTCAGTATTTCTTTTTTTAATCGAGAGACTTTGACATATGATAGGAGCAACATGGGTAGAGAAAATCCAAAGAAAGAAGGAAAAACACATTCAAGCTAAGCAAGTGATGAATGAACTTATTCAACGTGCTTCTTTATACAAGTATGATTTTATAGAACCAAGTCCTCATGGTGAAGACCATAGTGGTGGTAGTGACAAAGCTAAAATAAAAAGCAATACAGGAAATGAAGCTATTGAGAAAAGAAGAACAGTGTCACCAATTTTAATAGCAGCAAAGACAGGAATAACTGAAATGGTTGAAAAGATTCTAGATATGTACCCTGTGGCTATTCATGATGCGGACACTGAGAACAAGAATGTTGTTCTATTGGCTATAGAAAATAGACAACCTCATATATATAGTTTGTTAAATAAGAGGAGTTTGATTAAAGAGACTGCATTTCGTCAAGTGGATAAAGATGGTAACAGTGCATTACATCTTGCTGCTACTTATAAGAAGTTTAGGCCTTGGCGTGTACCTGGTGCTGCAATGCAAATGCAGTGGGAATACAAGTGGTATAAGGTAATGGTTATTTCTCTGTTTTTGACCTCCGAATAATTTAGAAATCTTCGCAAACTGGAAATTGTGAATGATTAATCGGTGTGTGAAAGTATCTATCAGCTTTGTTAATGACTAATTTTTGTTGGAAATGTCTAATTTATCTTCTTTTCTTTAACTATGTTATCAATGTGAATTATCTCTCAGCTTTGATAATGACTTATCTCTATTTAAAAACATGGCAGACCATCTTTAATATAACTCCACTCGGATCAATGTAATGTCGGCGTTTATCTTATGATTAGTAGTTTGGTTGAAACTCACTTTGTTTGGTAATTTTAAAGTTAGGACAAAACTTACTTACAATGTTGTTTTAGGTATTCTTTCTATTGTTGCACAATCACAATATAACATGGCTCTTGATAACTCAATAGTCCAACACCTAAAACACTGTATATAAGTTTTGTTCTAGGTAAAGTGGATTTCATTGCTTCCTAATAATTAATTAACCTATAGATGGGTAAAGGATAATATTCTAGTTACTTATAATGTTTGTATTTTTCAGCTTGTTAAGAACTCAATGCCACCTAATTTCTATGAACGTTATAATAAGGATGGGAAAACAGCAAAGCAAGTCTTCATTGATACCCATGCACAACTTGCAAAAGAAGGTAGTAAATGGCTCACCAAAACCTCAGAATCATGCTCAGTGGTAGCAGCACTTGTTGCAACTGTTGCATTCACAACCTCAACAGCTATCCCAGGTGGTCCTAATCAAGATACCGGCATACCACTATTGCAAGGAAAACCTGCATTCAAACTCTTTGCTGTAACATCACTTGTTGCACTTTGCTCTTCTGTCACAGCCCTTGTTATGTTTCTTTCGATTCTCACGTCTCGGTTTCAAGAAAAAGATTTTGTTGTGGACTTACCAAGGAAGCTTCTTCTAGGGTTGACCACACTCTTCACATCTATAGCATCTGTGTTGATCTCATTTTGTGCAGGGCATTACTTTATTGTTGAAGACCAGCTGAAATATGCAGTTTATCCTGTGTATGCTGCAACATGTTTGCCTGTGTCGTTTTTTGCATTGGTTCAACTCCCTCTGTATTTTGATCTGACTTTGGCTATGTTTCGGAAGGTTCCTCAACGCAGCTACAAAGTGTTCTTTCACTAGTTGCTTCATAATTAGTTTAAATTACTCTTGGTCTTTCATTAGTAATAGCATAATCAAATCCCTTAGTTATCTTCTTAACAACAAATGAACAAAAAATTTCGGACTATGGCTATGGCTTAGTATATAATAATTTTTTAATTGTGCTCACTTTTCTCCATAACCAAACATTTAAGTGATATTACAAGAATATCATTTCACAGTTTCATCTTATTGTTTTAATGAAGAGGTGAGCTGATCAAGTGTAATTTTGTCCCAACAATAAAAAGGGATTAAAACAGGCCTCATTCACTCGCCATTGAATCAAATAAGGAGTCAAGTTAAGCTTATAATACATAATACTGAGATATGAACAGACATGATATAGGATTTCTCAAATTCATCATACAAGCACAGTCCAGATCCATGGCTAACACTGGGATTCTATTTCTTGCTCTTATATTTTACCACCACAATTCAATTATTACAAAACCATGGCATAATGATGCAAAATAACTTACAGAAAAGAGGACAAAAACATATTTCACATTATTCTACATGACAAATATACATGGAAAAAAAATTATTTGGACATGGACCGGGAATTACCTACACATGATCTTAAACTATAAATAATCATTAGGAAACTTTAGTGAATAAACAAACAACTCTAGCTAGATTTCACCACAGGAGTAAATTTTCTATCATCTCTTTTCAACCATATGGTGGAACGGGTTTTCCTCACGTGGTCTGCAAAAAGACGATGCCTGCAACCAAAAGATGCATATTAGGAATGAACTACCATAAATATTAGCACACATAAGGAATTGGCAATATGAGAAAGTTGAAACCCCACCCCGCCACCCTAGAGGGAAAGACCTAAGTACAATGAAAACATTATTCCCTACAGAGAGATTCAAATTTATTACTAACTAGAGCACAAAATCAAAAACAACAAACCTTTCATACTCCAGCTTCTGAGTAACTATGCCATTCAACAATAATTCTGAACTGTACACCATTGCCCCTGCAAGTGCAATCCATAGAATTCTTAACTTTGTGCAGAAGTTTTAAAAATTGGAACTCAAATGAAACAGTTTCTAACCCTTTTCAAGAAAAGGCACACAAGAGGCATAATCTTCTTCACAAGATAGGATCAGAAGATCATCTGGAATTTTAGGGTCCTTCAAAGCAGATCGGCCAACTCTCTCCACGGCCTAGGAGATGCGGTCACAATCAAAGAGATTTTAAGATGGATATATAAGGTTAGAAACTTGTGCGAGAAAAAAAAAGTTCAATTATGTGAACATAGATCTGTGTTTCTGAGCCCATGATGCGACAACCACCAATTTCACAAATAAAAATCTTAAGTAAACTGCAACAATGATTGATAAGAAATATTGCAATAGAGTTAACAAGAGAATTTTCTTTGTTAATCTGGGATTTTTTCACAGGAAAACGTGGAAACAGGAAAATATTCAAATTCCAAACATGCTTTTCTTCAACCATAGATGAACATAACTGGAGAATATATATGGACAAAGATGCATACCTGGCCATGAACTGCCATTACTAAACTTGAAATAATCTCTTTAGAAGGTTTAATATTTGGGGTGATCAATACTCTTCGACCCTGCAGACAATTATGATGATTGATCAGGAGCAACAGACAAAAATTGCATCTTGCGTATTTGATATAGGCTTAATTAAGCTTTTGTCCCTCCTAGTTTAAAATCACTTTTGGTTCACTTAGTTTTGGTATAGCAATTTAAGCTCCTTCAAGCAATTGATGAGACAGGCTGCCTTTTGCTGATGTAACATGAATTTTTATTAGAGGCGGCACTAAACTTTACAAAACCGTGTTTGCTAACCATGGTTACAAGGAGATGATGCAGCACAATGTCACGTCAGCAAAAAGTATAAGATCAACACCAAAAACACCAGGTTGCTTAATTGCATCAAATTGAAAACTAAGGGGATCTTTGCATAGATTGTCAACAATAGAAATTACTTAAGCTGTGACCATTTATAAAGGTCAAATAAGTTACTTCCAATTCTGCCTAGTGACAATTCATACATGATCCAATGGTCAATATTTGATCCTTTCATTTGACGAGTTCTACATATATTTACCTCTAACAGTGGATGCCGGGATGCACGTGCTAATGAGACTGGCATGCTGAAACCAAACTCCTTTTCCTTTTTAGCATCCCTCAATATGTAATTTCTCTCATCAATAAAACAGTTAGCTTGTCCGCAGCTCTCAATCCATAAGTGTGTGACCACCGGTTTGCCCGAAGCAATAGCTTCTAACATATTCCGTGTACGCACAAATTGATCAGTTATGAAATGAGTTGCATCTACAATGGAGGATGCTACAGAAACTCCAAGTCGTGCTAGTATCTAATCAACATGAGAAACAAAATATAATTAAAACCCAGCTAGATGTATGTATTTGCCAATAGTTTATAAAAAATTTACCATACCTTTTTCTGATGCTTAATGATATCTTCATCCAAGTGGTGGCTGTAAAGAATTCGAACATCAGTCATATCCTTCCTCTTCCTCGAATCCTTAGAGGGAGTAATTAATTCAGGTCTTATGGCACTTAAGCTACGAAGTTCTCTCTGAAGATCTTTACGAAACACTTTGAGAAGGCATGATCTTGAAACATTTCTATTGCGTGATTGTTTGTAATAATCATCACTCATACAAACAGGTGACGCATTGTTCACTGGTGTCTTACAATTAGATGGAGTTGTGGTAGCCAAGTCAGGTGACTTGTACCTATCTCTTGGTGATTCATCTGAAATGGTAAACTCCAAATGGTTGGAGGACAACCGGGCATCTGCATTATTCTTAACATTTGAATTAAGATTTGCATCGTTTTCATCCAAGTTATCACAGCAAATAGGAATTCCTCCTGAATTTGCATTCTCTAAATTTGCTTTCTCCGTGTGGCAATTCACATGTGATTTGACAACAGCAGATGTCCTTGTTTTTTTCTTCACAGAAGTAGATTTCCCAATATTTTCATTATGCTCAACTGACTTAGATGAACCAACTGACTTCTCAGAGTCTTTATCATGATGAGGCAACTTCATAATCCTAAGAGATCTCCTTCTTCTAGGATAATCAAACATATCCACAGCAAAATCATTACTGACACCAACGGCATTTTCCTTTGAAGCCAATTTCTCATGTTGACACAGTTCAGTATTATCATCTACTGGAGAGTGATCAGAAGACCCCAAGGTAGATTTAGGAGCCAACACTTCAGACGCTTGAAGACCAACTCCCCTACATTTCTCATGGGGGTCAATCCTCATTGCCTTTTCACTCAAACTTTTCAATGATTTATCACAGTTTATCATTTTGTTCCCTGCTAACGACTGTCTAGTTCTACGAGCAATTGGTGTAAGATGAAAAACTTCACCCTGAAATTGCTTTTCATTGACAGTACCCCCTCCATCATTACTGTCAAGATTATTTAACTCATTAAGCTGATGGTTTTTTAGAGCTTCAGCAGACTTTCTTTGCTCACCTATTGGAGACGAAACTATTCTACCACTTTTATTAGCACCAGTGGTTTGGTTGCCTTCTACAATTAGCTTTCTCTTCTGTGATCTGCTCGTCACATTGCCCTTTCTGCACTGTCCAACCTTTTTAGTATATTTCTTTGATAAACCTGAAGTTTGAAGATCTGATTTCACATCAGCTTTCCTTTTCCTGTCATACTTTCCCGTATGTTCCTTTGGTGTAACCAGCCCCATTTTTCCAGTGGAAGAGTCATTAAGTTGATAAGTTGACCTACTTCTAGTAATACGAATGGAATCATTAGCAACATGATCAACAATGTCCCCAGCGTTGAATAAGGCTTCCATAGCTTCAGCAGCCATTTGAGTATCTAAACCTACATCCAACATTTCCCGTCTATCTGCATTACCATTAGGATCCAACTCTCCTCTGGAGAAATTTCCATTAAATTGTTCGTCCATTTCATTAGCAAGATTCCTTTCCAATTTTCTTGTAGGTTCTTGTATATTATCATCCCTTATTTTCAGATTATGCATCCCCAGTCTTGATTCAGAGTGGGCTGCATTCTTTCTTTTAATAGGGATACTTGATTGTTCCTCCTCTTCTTTATCACCATTTGATCGACATGATTTGTTCTTCCGGCATCCTGGCAAAGATCTCGGCCTACGAGTTCCACCCTCAACGAAATCATCCTTTCTTCTTCGGTATAATTCTCCCCCGCCTTCATCCTCGCAGTTATCATCCCAGTCAAAAATCTCAGTTTTTTTAGCTTTGCTTCTATCATTAATTATCTTGGACAAACTTTGTTGCCCTTTTATGCGGGGAAGGGATTCTGACTTTTTCTCCAATTTCTTAACACAATTATTTTCTTGATTAAGCTCCATGAAATTACTTTTAAGAAATCTATCTACACAATCAAGAGCATTGATCTGTGATAATTCTCCAGGTTCTTGAGAGTTAATATAGCTTAACCTTTCCAATTCTCCATGGTAGTCAGGAAACTTGCCCAAGCTCTCCCCTTCATTGAAATCATTGTTGCTGAGAGAAGGTCCATTTGTTTCACCGGGTAAATCATCATTGAAAAGTTTTCTCACGGCATTTCTAGAAAAGTCATGATTGAATTCCTGATCAACTTCCCTAACCTTCTCAGAACATCCAAGAAAGGATTTTCCTTTACTCTCTACAGCTAGTGGTTCCTGACAAAACTGATTCATACCCATGACAGAATTGGACTGGTCTTGGGTATGCTTCAAGTTCATATTGCGCTTAGCTAGACCAGCTTCCCGCAAAGATTCTGCACGGATAAATGTAAACCGCGGTGGCATTGAACCTGAAAGAAAAAATATAAATTTTGTTAGGGAATCAAATAAATGAAGAATATAAACATGATAAAACATGAAAAGAATTAAAGAAATCACACAATAATTAACTTCTCAATGCATTTAGTAAGTAGAAAAACATCAATGCAACGATAGCATTTCCGATAAAAATAATGACAAAACTCACCTGCATCATCACAGGTGCTGTTGGTACTATTCTTAACTAAAAATATAACGATATAACGAACTTCAAACTTTCAAACACAGTTATAACTTATAAGCAACTTCTCATAAATTGACTCAAAAGCCATCTACAAATTACATTTTTTATGGAGAATAACACCAACTGCACGTACAGTACTTTCAGCAAGTTTTGTCCTTAAAATAATTGATGGGAGAGGAAAGTCACAAGAAAAGGCATCAAAATCAGTTTTTTGTTTCCACAAATAAGCAAAATAAAACAAAATATTAAGCAAGGAATAATGCCGGAGTTGATTCAACTGTCATGTTAAGTAAGTATTAATCGTAATTTCAACAATTGCAAATAAACCGCAACACACTATCAAAGAAACAAAACACTTCTTCCTACACTTTCACATATTCAGAAATCAACAGACTGTTGAATCTCTCTTTCTCTCACTCTCTCTCGAATTTTACTATGCTTTCTACACTTTTCTCACTTTCTACCAAGGACCCGTATGTTAATGATTTTGTTTGACTATTGGAGTGATAATCATTTTTTTTTAAATCCATTATAAAAAAATGATTCTTTTTAGAATCAAACTTTCAAAAGTGATTAATGTTATTTAAAAAAGTGATAACTTCGGAAAAAAGTTGTAACAACTAAAAAGTTATAAGAGCTTAAAAACATGATTCGCATACAAACTAAACAGTTGCTAATGAGAACTGGGAAAGTAATCAGTTACCAGAACCAGTCTCCTTCTCATCACGACCTCGCTCTCTATTCGATGGATCCGCAGATTGACCACTGTCTCTGCACTGAGGATCATCATCAGATACCTCATCATCCACATTCTCCAAAACATGAGTTCCATCAGATTCAATCTCTTCCTCCAATAACTCCGTATCGAAATCATCCAACAACTGAGTTTCCCCGGCGATTTCCAACACTTGAGTTTCATCATCAACGTTCACCACTTGAGTTTCCAACTCCTCGTCGTCGTCATCTAAAGGCACCGTATCTTCAAAGTATCGACATTCATCATCATCGTCATCATCTCCACCTAACAAGTAAGAATACAGAAAATTTGATGTAAAATTGAAGATTTAATAGATTAAGCATATACCGATATGAATTGAATCATAAAGAGAGAGAGAGAAAGAGATTAACTTGAATCGTCGAATGGTTGAGTGTCGAAGTGGTTGAAATCTGAATTGAGTGAAGTGTTACTGTGAATGCGATGGTGATCTTCGTTTTTAGCCATGAATGGAAACAGGAAAACCCTAAAGTGAAATTAGGGCAGAAAGGCAGAAGGAGAAGAAAAAAAGGGGTAATTAATGATTATGAGAGGGTTAATTAATGATTATAGCCAATGTTTTTGGAGGGAAATGGTAGCGGGTTTCAGAGATAGAATAATAGAAATGTTTCACTGATGTGATAAACTGAATCAATATGCATTGTTTGAAATTCAAATCAAAACGGGCATTTGGTCTAGTGGTATGATTCTCGCTTAGGGTGCGAGAGGTCCCGAGTTCAATTCTCGGAATGCCCCTAATTAAGATTTTTAATTTCATCTCTCAATTTATATGTCATTCTAGCAAATTATTTCATCTCTCAATTTATATGTCATTCTAGCAAATTATTTCATCTCTCAATTTATATGTCATTCTAGCAAATTATGTCATTTTATAATAATCACATACCATTGATGAAGGATACTCTTGTGAAGTAATAGAATTTATCTTTTCCATTCAACATTAAATACATTTCGTAATTTATGTGAAATTGATCATGACCATTTTGTTATGTTAAATTTTACATTAGACTTAATTTATCTTTATAAAAGCGACTTGTAAAATGAAAAGTATTACTCTCGATGAATTATTATAATTTTATATATTATCTATGAGTAAGACCACAGTTAGGAATGTAAAGAAATTAGACCTCTAAAATATAATTAAATTTTTATGTATATTTAAACCTAATAAATAATAAAAATGTTTAAGTAGTACAACAAGTAAAAGATATTCATATTATAAAAAAAAAATAAAAAATATAACCATTAACATGCTTAATAAAAAATACTTTGTATTTTATTAACACAAGAAATATATAATTTAAAAAAAATTTATTATAAAAATATTGTTGTCAGTATTAAAAAAATTTCTATTTTTTTTTTATCAATATCTTACTTTAGAGTTTATTTTAGATGTCAATAAATGTTAAATTGATCTTATCTATGTGAGACGAATTTTTTTTAATATCAGTTAAACTCATTTAAATCAACAAATCAACTTAAATCTACTATAATAAAAATATTAACTAAGTACTTATTTTAAAGAGTAAACTTGTAAAAATTATATCTATTATTAATAAACTAAATATCTTAATTTAACCAGAAACTTATATATAAGATACAGGTAATATTGCACAATATAACTTTTAAACTTCATTTTATTTTAGTAAAAAATAATGCTAGGTTGTGTAGGTTATTTTGACCCAACAATAAAGAATAGTACTTTAAATTTCGAAAACAAAATAAAAAAATTCTTAAAAAGCGACACATAAAAAAAAAAAAGGAATATTAATATTTTTGATGAGTAAAAAGAAAATTGTCACAAGGAGGAATTTAACATTTTTTTTAAAATGACAATGTACATTTAACGTGTGCATGACTGGTTGTATCCACTGGTCAAAGTCAAGCTAGTGGATGGATTTAAAAATACATCAATGAATTTATTAAAAAGGGGCATTCCGAGAATCGAACTCGGGACCTCTCGCACCCAAAGCGAGAATCATACCACTAGACCAAATGCCCTCGAATGAAAATATAAGTAACCGTTAAAATGTAGTCTTTGATACAAGACAGTCATACATGTTTTTCCAGAACAGAATCTGATTAATAGAACTGTAAAATTTAATTTCAATATCAACTTTTTTATATTATCTATTAATCACAATCTATTATTTACTAGATATAATAAAAATTAAATTATTTTAAAAATCAATAACTTTTTTCCCAAAAAAATTAATAATTATAATTATTTGAAAGTATAAAAAACATTTTTACGATCGACTCGACACATAAAATAGATATCTAAAAATATAATATATAAAAATAATTATTTAATCTTTTAAATATTAAGTCAAAATAACAGATCAATCTCTTAAATTAATTGAAGCAATGTCAATCAATGTAGTTCTTCCATAAAAACAACTTTTCAGAAATATTAATCAAATCCAACTAAAAGCATACATATTGTAGTTAAGAAAACATATTCTTTTGCTACATAAAAGCCTTTAAAATTGAAGTTACAATTTCATAAATAACAAAAAGAAAAAGATACTAGAGTTTGTTGTTTTATAAATTTAACGATCAAATTAATTTAATGCAAATTACCGTCGTATAACAATAAAAAATATTAATTTTTTATATATAATTTAATTAAGAAAATTAAATTATTCAATTTACAATAAAAATTTAAAAATCATAAATTGTGTCAATTACACCAATAAATAAATTAAATACATAAATAATATTGTATTAATAAGTGAAAAAATTACCAATTTTATTCACAATAAAATAATAAAGAAAAACATAGATTTAAAGAAAGAGCAGCTTTCGCTATAGCTCTCTGCTCTTCCAATCATAAAACAATAATCTTG
>NC_021160.2:4564879-4572662 GCF_000331145.2 Cicer arietinum | reverse complement strand
GATCATAAAACAATAATCTTGACTTATTTGGTGAAACAAGAAGACCCAGTTAAAATTAACAAAATTCTCAATTGAGATAAGCTTATTTATCAAATAAATCTTGAAAAAACTTGAAATACATAAAATAAGTTTACCTTTTACGTAATAAACTGTTTAAAAAGTTACAACTTCACAAAATTCTTTTGATATAATTTTCATGTGTTTCTTAGAAGATTAAACCACACTGACTCTGATTGCCTAACATAAGAAATAGAAAAAACTTAGGTACTGTTCTCCAACCACAGCATGATATGTGCACCTTTTTCGAAAGAAAAGAAAAACTGAATAGTATTGGATAATACAAAATAGACACAGTCCACATGCCACATGCTACTATTAGAGAACAACTGCAACAAAACTCATGTTACTGTCTCTAAGTTTTCTCAAGGACAAATTAAATTCACAACAGAGAACCAAATTCGAATGGAACCAAACCAAGGTGAATAATGCAGCACAGAACCAGCGCAACCTCCTTACTTTTTCAGACAGCTACCTAAGGACACAGGTGTTGTCATTTGAACTAAATTTGTGCAGGGGATGCTACATAACAGTATTAACACATATATGATAGTTTTGATCTAGCTTAACAAAACAAGAAACAAAAAACCTTTTAGTCCAAAAATTGACATCCGGTTAGCAAATGCTGCTGCATGGCTAAACAGCCTACACTAATACAGTGTAACAAGCTACCCTTTTTCCTTCATTTCTTGTAGCCAATAAAATAATGATGTGGTATTGCTCTCGGATCAAGTTCCCAAAATCCTCTAAGATTGTCATGTTCTTCTGTCAGTTTGAAAGCAGGGATCTTGTGGGAGAATTTCAGCAACTCGGTCCTAGAGATTGTAATCGTCGTCAATCGTTTGTTATTTAATTTGCCCTTAAAAACTGAACTGTAACCACTTACCTTCTCCAGATATAAAACATCTATCCAACCATCACTCACTTCAACAACTTCCACTATGTCATATTCGCAGTTTGGCAAATCAGAACGTTTGATTTTATGCGTCCAATCCCTATACAGTGCCCAAATTTCACCCTTCCGAGGAAAAATTTCATATTCCTTGTTCTTACCAGCAGTTCTAGTGTGCACCTGATGTGAAACAGAACAGGTGTTTCTGTAAGTACACGCCTTAGCACTTTCTTTGATTTTAAATCTTCCACAGGAGATGATCATACCCACATCGTCCCACCTATCAACTTTCCTAGGTAGCCAGCAGCTAGTAAGATAAATAACTTGCAACTCGATTTCTGGGCTAGTCCTCTTAACCCCTTTAATCTGACCGTAGTATTTTGGAAGTCCATCACTATCACCATAAAATGCCCAAATCTGGCCAACCTCAAACTTTTCATGGGACCTCTCAGCATCAAATTGGTAGAACATAGGATCTGGAACTTCAAAAGAATCTTTGACTGAAGCTGAAGGAGCTCCAACATCATCAATATGACCAACAGGATCCTTCTTCTCCTCTACTGATTTGCTTCTATCCAAATTAACCTTGACCGTGGATGCATCTCCATCCAGACCCTTCGTGAATTTCGACATATCTGAAGACCTTGGGCTCATCCCTACAGATGGAGAAACAATCTCTTCCAGATTCACTGGCAAGGATACAGGATCAAGTTCATAAGATCCTACAGGAACACCAGTTCTTTCTTGACCAGTCATTTTATAAGATGGAACCCTGTGAGAGAATCTGAATAACTCAACTGGTGGAATTCGAAATGAGCAATTACTTCCCTTCATAGTTCGAGAGAAGAGGCTCACAAAACCTTTCAACTTAGCCAAGTATGCAACAATTACTCCCGCGCCTTCAACATAATCCGACAAGATCTCAACAAACTCCAAATCATACTTCTCATGAGATTCTGCATCCATGTACCATTTAATATCCCAATTTTTAAAAAGAGCCCAAGTTTCCCCCTTTCTGGGATACACTTTAAAAGTAGAGCGGCTAATCTTTTCAAAACAAGTCACATGAGAGAACATCAAATGATCTTCGGTGGTTATAGTCTTACCAAGTTTATATTTCCCACAAGCACTTGGCAGTTTCTCATCAACCCACTTGCGTTCATCTTTGTCGTCTGGATCTGGCTCAAACCAAGCTATCCGCAACTTAAATCCAGGAGAAGAAACTGTTTTGATTATAGCATAGAATCTAGGCATGCCATCTATATCATCATAAACAGCCCAAACCTGCCCGGAAGCAAAACACTCCTCTTTCTTGTCCTTGTCAAAGTCACTGAACTCTGGATCTGGATAAACTAAACCATCTAGATAATTTGTTGATTTAGAGGCTGAATGCTCCAATGGTTCATCTGTATCTGAGCTGCCCCCTGTTTCTGTTCCTCTCACCTCCTTAATTTTCATATCTATATTTACTGAGCTCTCTTCAGAATAAAAATTTTGCTTCCTCTTTACCTCTTTCTGATCATCTTTCAGACCAGCAGCCTCACCATTCTGATCCTTCATTTCGGTTTCCTCCCCATTATTTTCACCATCGCTGTATGGTGAACCACTCCCCTGACCCTGTTTTAAAGGTTGCAGCGGCTCATTGTCTTCGTCACTAACATTCTCGTTGTAGGAAACCTGGTGTTTTCTCCGTGTAGATCTACGTGGACACTCTTCTCTATAAGTTGACACACCAGGAAAAACATTGTTGTCAGAAAACGTATCATCTTCAGAATCAGTGCTGCCTATAGACTCAGAGCTTTCACTGGATTCTACTACCTGTTTCCTTCTTCTCTTTCCATTTGACTTTTCAGAGACATTAGAAGTAGAGCCTTTTTTATGATCAGATTTTGTATTGGACCTCTGAGCATGCAAATTACCTTGAGATCCAACACCGACCTTAAAAGCACCATCATTCGGAATACTGTTCTGCTGGCCAAAAACCTGCTGACTTGGATTAGTTGCCGGTTTGGTACTTTGCAAGTCCACCTCATATGCAATGAAGGGCTTACCGCATTGTTGACAGCGAAGAGATCTATTTAAATATGCCCTGGGATACTCATACCTTACTTTACAAAATGAGCACATAGTCCAAAAACTAGAAGCGCCAACATTAATCCCCTGCTGAGTTGGCTGTCTAGACTGATGTTGCTGCTGTAGATTTAAGTTTGTGAAAATGGGCCGGACATTGGTTTGCATCACGGGATTAAAATTTACCTGAACATTCCGTTGATGATGAGATGGCATGGCAGTTCTGATCATTGAAAACCTGCTCAAGTTCATGTCAAGTGAAGATCGTTTGTCTCTATCCAAAAGAACTCTCTGAGCTTCCCCAATCAGCTTGAATGCAGCTTCTGCACCAGCAAACTTGTTTTTGTCAGGATGAAGTTGGAGAGCCAACTTCTTGTATTGCTTCTTAATTATTGCTTCATTAGCATTACGATCAATTTGTAATATTTTATAGCAGTCCATCACATTACCCAGTAATTTCTGCTCAGCAAAGCAATGCACATCACAAACAACAAGCATTTGAGCAATATTCTCCAGATCAGGATATAATTTTCGAGCCTTAAGGACAAATGTTCGAGCCCCTGCGAAATCTTTGCTTTCCATTTTCTTCTCAGCAATACCCTTGGCCCTTAAGGCCTCTTCTTTATTGCAGTCCATCAAAACTCCAAATTTCAAAGCCTGATAACAGCAAGTTTTATGGCCCTAAAATTACAATGCTACATTTATTTCCAACAATGCATAATTCCCCCACCAAAAATTACAGTCCTCATATTCAGATTGACCCTGCAGTTCATGTAGAACATGCAAATATTAGTTCCCAGCAAATTTTGAAGACCACAAGTAGTATTAGATAAGCAACAAGATATTTTTCATATCTTATAAAAAAGTAGGATGTCTGAATTCATCAGACACAAAACAAGGAGAATATATATACAAAAAAGAAGAATTACCAAAATAAGCTCGTATACTCCTCTTTTCACTATATTTTTTGTTTTGTTTTGGGGCCAACTAACCCCAGGCAACAAAGATACAAAACACAAACATCAATAAAAGCGTAATGGGTGAAAATGATCACATCGGAAATCCAGAAAAGTGCATGGGTGAAAATGATTATATCCACCACCAGGGGTTTGTTAATCTAATAATAATCAAAATGCTTTGCTTAATAAGCTTTTGTTAGATTCACAATTTCCCACTGAAGACCAATAACGAGTTAATGACCCTTGATAGACGAACTGTTGGCGTAAGACCTCAGTTGGGCTTAACACATAATACCCATGTTCTATGACTAGACTTGAACTAAAAAATAAATGAATGACAAAAAAAGCTTCATGCAGCCATATGACTTGCAGGGACAAAGACACATTTACCACAGCGAGGAGACTTACTCCCTATCTCTACTAGAATTTTAATCTTTCTCAATATGATACATAGTATCATATATATTTTCTGCCGCGGATACATGCATGAGCATTACCTCCGCAACTTAAAATTTCTAGATCCGATTATTATGCTCAACAACATAAAAAATCAGTCCAGCATGTCTTAACAGTTAAAAACCTATACCTATTCAATCACAAATCAAGAAACAAAATTAAAACCAACACGGTATATAAAAATTCTCTCGACATAAATATTAAACAACCTTACTATAAAATTTACACCTTTTAATACAAATCCACCACAATATCAAACGAGCAATGTTCAAGTTCCAAAACCAAGACCAAATAAATAAAGTTAAAATCAAATGAAAGTATCAAGGAAAACCCTAACCTATTCTGAAATTAACAAGAGATAACACAACAATTTAATTTTAACTATAAGTGAGGAGACTAACAAAAAAAAAACTTTTAAAAAAAAAAAAAAAAAAAAAAAAAACTACCTTTCCAACTTAAGAAAGTGGATTTTCAACAATTTAGAAAATATAATATGTGGGGGGAAACGATTAAAACCCTAAGATGTGGTAACCGTGAAAAAAATTAAACGAGTTATTAAAGAGAAAGTGATTTAAAAGGGGAGGAAATTTTGAACGAACCTGGTAGGGTTTGGAGTAGATGAAAGCACAATCGAAGAAGGAGAGAAAGAGGGAGAAAGAAAACGTGCGAGTGCGAGTGCGAGTGCGAATGCGGGTGGAAGTGGAAGAAACGCCGTCTCTTTTACCATTTTGTTATTGTTAAGGTTACTCTCTTAGTCGCCATTTTTTTCTCCCTATATTGCCACTTTGTTTGTTGACTTTCAATGTTGTCTCCATTGTAATTTTATTAATCTATAGGGATTTTTTTGTCCGATCTTGATCCAACGGTTCATATTTATTTTAGTTAAGAATAGGAAAAGTCAAAAATGTCCCTAGGTTTTTAAAAATATGAAATTACTTTATAAACCTCTACCTTTTTCACCTCCCTTCTTCATCTTTTCTCAATTTTAATATCAAAATACAATTTTTAAACCTACTTTTCAATATGTGATTTATATATTTGTTATGTTAATCAATTTTTTAAGGGTATTCTTTAGCATTTTTCTAATTATTATAATCTAGGCAATAAAAAAATCGAACAGATCGACTGTTCCAATAGGTTAGGTTGGGAACTGAAACTTAGCTTATTATGTTCAAACCTTAAAATTGTTGTGATTCAAAATCGGGATTCAAACCATGAAACTGTTGAAAACCCAATTAAATTGATTAAACTGCTAAAAACGAGCTATTGCCGTGTTTTTATAATTTTGTTAAAAAGGTTAAAATCGACGTCATTTCGGAGAATCTTTTGAAAAAAACACAAAAGCAACATCGTTTCGGTTTTATATGATTACTTTATTCTCTTTCAGATTGCGAGATATAAAAAAGTGAGAGCAGAAGCACAAGAGCTATAAACGTAAAAAGAAAAGAAAAAGAATTCATCCACAAACACATTGGCAACAATGTTGCCCTCCTCCAATTATGCATCTACAATACGAAGACAAATGCAATACAATTGTAAGTTTATGTGTCTATGATAAGAAGTATAAGAAGTGATTGCAACATTTTGAGCCTCTTGTAAAAGATAGATTGTTGATTCTTCACTTGAAAAACGTGTTTCGACATGTATGGACCGAGTCATGCATCAACAAATATGAAAATAATTGCATATTCATCAATAAAGATGATTGTCATATTTATTGATGTTTCTAATCCATTTTGTTTTTGTAACAAGCTTAAGTTTTCACACTATAGGTTGAATATGTCATTACACGAATAGAAGAGAATTGCGGATTTTATTTATCACTTGTTGTAAAACTCTTTTCAAAATTCTACATGGAATGACAATTTCCTTACAAAAATGTCTATATTTAACTTACCATCAAGAGAAATAAATTTGTATACTCTTTTGTTGTACCAACAATTATAAGGGTTGTTGTAAAAAATACACATATTTAACAAATTTAATGCTACGTATTTTTTTTTTCTTCTTAATACCAGTGAATTTTGTAAGTTAATAATTGGTGGTATGCAATAAACAAACACGTTTAAGATGCACCACACGTATATCAAGTCTTCGTTTTTTTTAGGATTGCGGTAGGCCACATTGTTAACGAACTACTGAATTAAGAGTGTTGATATTTTAGTTATATTATGTTTGTGTTTTTAGATTCATGCATGGCGACCTTGTGTTGTGCGTGTAACGTTATAGGTTCACTCAAAATTATATTGCGCAAATTTTATGTGCAATTGATGAATTTTAACTTTAAGAGTGATTATTAATTTGACGCCAACATTAGTTCAAAGTTAAATGTGCAAGTTGTGTATGGTTCAATAGTATGAAATTTATAGAAAAAAAATACTAATAATATTTAAATTACATAAAATATCATTTACATACATCATTTATAGTGTCATAACTCCTTTAAAGGTATATACAAAAGGAGCACACACAAATATAAATTTAACGAGTCCATAGATTATACTTCCACTAAACGTGACATGTTACTTTGGTAATGTGTTAACAAAATATTGAACTCCTTGTAAATTTAACGAGTTTACAAAGGATACTTCTCCAATTAATGTTGTGTTCTTGCAAAAGGTCAATTTCATTTTTCTCCCAAAGGTCCACTCTTGTTCTAGCAAATAGATAACTCGTGTTTTTTTATACTAAAACCAAAAATATATTTTCATATTAAAAAAAACACAACACATATTACTATTAATCTCTCATAATAAAAATCAAATAAATCGAAATACATTAGTTATTTTGACAATTTTTCATTCAATCCATCTTCGTATGAACGACTAAAATTATATTTTGTGGGAAACTGAAAAATTTATAGTTTATGTAATATGTAATGCATTTGCAATATAGTATAATTTTTGTTGCTTTCTAACATATCTAAATAATCACCGTCATTCCCATTCATGCTGCAACAATGGTTGCACACCTTCCACTTGCTGCGATCACGACATCTCTTGTCGCCTCCCTCGCCGTCGCCATGGCCGCGGTTACCATTTGGAAGAGCAAGGAATAATTTTGAGAACTTTTGTGAAGTTCGTTTTTCAAATGTTAATTTTCTTCATTAGTTTTTTTAAATTAACTAGAGATCAACTTGTTTCTTTTTCTTTTAAATAAATAATTAAATAAATAACACCCTGCCCGTTACACATAATTCCACACATTTTGATTTTTTCAAAATACCCCGCCCGTTACACACACACACACACTCTCTCTCTCTCTCTCTCTCTCTCTACAGTGTTCATCAGCATTTGAAATCCGCGAAGAAGATAAACCCTAGAAAGATCCACATCTAACATGAACCAGT
>NC_021160.2:4550581-4564497 GCF_000331145.2 Cicer arietinum | reverse complement strand
ACCGCTCTACGATAATCTCTCTCTAACTTCAATCTTCGCACTTCGATCACTCTTTTATCTTTTTTTTTTATTTTTTTATTTATAATTTTTCTGGTGAATTCGCAGACCGTGTACAAAGGCAGGAAGAAGAAGACCATTGAGTATTTCGCCATCAAAAGCGTCGATAAGTCTCAGAAAACCAAGGTTCTTCAAGAAGTGAGTTGTTCAAATACGGAAATTTTATTATTCATTATTTCTATCATAGTTCGTTAATTAATTATTAATTTTATTTTTCCTTTTATTCTTTTTGAGTCAATTGATGATGTAATTTTTCATAGTTATATGGTAGATTCTCAGCTGTATCGTGTTGAATTACTCGCTTTTCTGTTCTGCAGGTCAGGATTCTTCACACTTTAGATCACCAAAATGTGCTCAAGTTTTATTCATGGTGAGAACTATATTCTTTTGTAGAACCAATTAGGGGAATCCAAAAAAATGGGTAAATTCTATTAAAAATGTTTAATGTGAATGAATGTGAACAAAAAATTTCATACTAAATTAAGGAGAATTCAAAAAGGAGGAAATCTTATTTTTAGTGTATTAATCTATATGCTCTGTATTTTAAATATTGGAGTTGTTATTCATTATTATTATTATTATTATGCATAAATACTTTGTCCCAAACAATTGTTTCTTTCTGAATTAGTGTTACAATTACTCATGCTTTTTAGGTATGAAACTTCTGCTCACCTGTGGTTGGTTTTGGAGTATTGTGTTGGAGGGGATCTACTTTCCATATTGCGGCAGGTACTCAGCATTTCACTGCATATGTTTTGTGAGCTTTCATTATGGTGGCTTCATTATTTTTGGACTGGGAGATTACACTTATTGTTATTGTTACACATAGTTTTGTAAAAACCTTAACTGATTGACTTTAGGCAAATTATTGGGTTGTTTATATGTTCTGATATTTTTCCATCTTGCTCTTAATTATTGGTTTCTATATTAGCTGTTGTAAATTGCAACCTCTTAATTTGGGGAATTTTATGCAGTGTTATGCAATATTACTTTCTTCTTTAGTGCTTATTACGAATATAATATGCAGGATAGTCAGCTTCCTGAAGATTCTGTTACCGAACTTGCTTGTGACCTTGTCAGAGCTTTGCAGTATGTTGCAAGTCTCAATTTCCCTTTGTTTTTGGCTCAGTTTAGTTGTATTACTCTTATATGCACTAAAATTGGATACCACATTCAGGTATTTACATTCAAATGGAATAATTTATTGTGACCTGAAACCATCAAATATTCTACTAGATGAAAATGGATGTGGAAAGGTATCAATTTGTTTTGCTCTCTCTCTCTCTCTCTCATTGCTGATCGAGTTAATTTAGATTTTTTTTCCCTTTTGTTAATATGAGTTGGAACATGTCCCTATTAATTTAATGATGCAGCTCTGTGATTTCGGTTTGGCCAGAAAGCTAAAAGAGATATCAAAAGTTCCTTCTTCCTCGGTATGCTTGACAAACTTTTGCAATTTATGACATCCTTATACATGTACTGATGGACCTCTACTCAACTATAGCTGTCATTTTACTCCTGAAACCAAATAATCTGTTAACATGTACTACGTTTCTTCTATAGTTGCCTCAAGCAAAACGTGGAACACCCTCTTACATGGCTCCTGAGCTTTTTGAGGATGGTGGAGTGCATTCTTATGCTTCTGATTTCTGGGCTTTAGGCTGTGTACTATATGAATGTTATGCTGGGAAGCCTCCTTTTGTAGGAAGAGAATTCACTCAGCTTGTAAAATCCATCATTTCAGATCCGACTCCACCTCTCCCTGGCAATCCAAGTCGTCCTTTTGTCAATCTAATAAATTCTCTGTTGGTCAAAGATCCAGCTGAAAGAATAAAATGGCCTGAGCTTTGTGGACATGCCGTTTGGAAAACTAAATTCACTCTAGTGCCTCTTCCTCCTCAACCTGCATTTGATTATATGATAGAGCTACATGCTAAACCATGCTTATCAGAACGTAATGGAGATAAATCTTCTCATAATAGGACCCCTCCCAAATATCGTGAAAAAGATGTGAAAGGGATGCTAAAGAAGGATGAAAATTCTGGTTTAGGATCTAGAGGCATTGAGACACCAACAAGGGCAACACCAAATGGTCACAGAACACAGACAAAGGGTTCTGGCCGAACAATTGAGGTGAAGCAGAAAGATTCTTCCATTATTAACAAGGGTTTGAATCTTTTGAGACTATCAAGAATAGCAAAATCAAATTTGCAAAAAGAAAACGAGAAAGAAAATTATCGACGTCCCTTGCCCAATGGCTCTGAGAAGGATACCGATGTTAAAATTGAGAACACCGACATGGAACTTGATTTTAACGAGAATAGTGAAGAGGATGCACTTGAAGAACCTGATGGTTCTGAACATACACCTTCGGTGCCCAATGAGAAAATGGAGATTAATTTTCAGAATCAGGGAAAAGTAGAGGAGACTGAGAACAATATACACCGGTTGGACACCCCATCTGTTACTACTCCTGCCTCAAATGATCCAAGGTCATTTGATCACGAGTCAACTCCTGACAGTTCTGACATATCTGTTATTTCTCCTAGTGTGAGCCCTCTAGTGAAGAAACAGAGACCTAAAGAAGACTTAGGATCTGGCTTTGACTCTGATTATTCGAGATCGTCTAACGACATCTCCCAGGTTATTTGGCATCCATCTGATCTCTCAGTGAGACCTGTAATGCCCAGCAGAAAAGTTGACAAAGGCTTAGAAGTCATTCCTTCACTTCCTTTTGAGGCGTTGCAAGCACCTGATTTTGTCAAGATGCCTAAAGAGCAACTGGAGGCAGTCCTTAACCGAATTATAGCCATCCTGAATGGGAATACTAGCATTGGAGAGAGACAAAATGTGGTTAGGTACCTCGAGATGTTGAGCAGTAATGCTGATGCAGCCAATATCTTGACCAATGGGCCAATAATGCTCATTCTCATAAAGTTGCTGCGTCAATCCAAGGCATCAGCTTTACGTCTTCAACTTGCTTCACTGATCGGTCTGTTGATTAGACACTCTACTTTTGTTGACGACAGTTTGGCTAACTCTGGAATTCTAGGTTCACTGACTGATGGCCTTAGAGACAGACATGAAAAAGTGAGGAGGTTTTCTATGGCTGCTTTGGGTGAGTTGCTATTTTATATATCCACCCAAAATGCGGACTCTAAGGATAGCACTCCACTTGAATCTCCATCAAAGGACAATAGGACTGCGAATGGCTGGCAGGTTAGCTTCTAATCTTGTTGCATATAACGTTTGTTGTCCGTCTGCCTATGTCTTTTGATGATTGAGTTCTCTAGTACGAGTATATAAAAATTCACAATTTTTTAGGCATCTTGCTTGCAACATGGTAATGTCTCTTTAGTCAAATTTGTGTCCTATTCTAACTTTCTTTGCCAGCTTTCAAGGTTCATATTTTTCATGATTATCTTTTTCCACCTGGTTGCAGGTTCCAAATTCATTGATTTCTTTTGTGTCATCAATATTGAGGAAAGGAGAGGATGATATTACTCAATTGTACGCATTGAGAACAATTGAGAATATTTGCAGTCAAGGAGGGGTCTGGGTGGGACGTTTGGCCAGTCAAGATGTTATTAGTAATCTCTGTTATATCTATAGAGCGGCAGGAAAACAGGAAAGTATGAGGCTAACTGCAGGATCATGTTTAGTGCGCTTAGTTCGTTTTAATCCTCCTAGCGTTCAGTCTGTTATAGAGAAACTCTCATTCAAGGACCTAGCTTCTGCTCTTGTCAAAGGAAGTCCACGAGAGCAGCAAATCATCTTAAATCTTCTTAACATGGCAATGCTTGGAAGTCATATGTTCACAAATGTTGGAAGATTCGTTGTACCACTTGCAGAGGAGAAGAATCTGATCCCAAGTCTTTTGGCTCTTGTTGAGCAGGGTAGTGAAGTTTTAAAAGGAAAGGCACTTGTCTTTGTGGCTCTCCTCTGTAAGCACGGTAGGAGGTGGCTTCCACAGTTTTTTTGTAGTCATAAGTTACTTTCAGTGGTGGACAGGCTGGGAAAAGAGAAGGATGCCTTTGTGCGGCAGTGTTTAGATGCATTTCTACATATTGTGGCATCTACAATTCCAGGTTTACTTGATATAATAACGGGGGATATCCAACAAATGATGGGAGGAAGGCGCCACGGACATATCTCTTCCCTTACCAGCAGATCTGCTCCAAAAGCTAACATTAATTTGTTTCCTGTTGTCCTCCATCTTCTCGAAAGTTCAGCTTTTAAGCACAAAGTGGCAACATTTCCAGTGCTACGGCAGTTGGCGAATCTGATTAAACTCGTGGAGGCTCCGTTCCAGGTCTGTGACATAGCTGTTACATCTTTTCTTTTAATCATATGTTTTCCCTAAATCACGAGTTCTTTCAGAGTGGAGCTGCAAAAATTCTGTGGATATTAATTGTGATGAGATATAGGTGCTAGATCGTTTAGTAATCAAATGAGGGGAAATTTAAAAATAATATAATAAAGTGCTGATCTCAAAGTATTTGATATAAACAAAATACTTTACTGGATATTTACTTGTTCTGCTGATCTCAAATACTATATCAAGTAAAGTGTTGTAAGTACTATATCAAGTAAAGTGATATAATTAGTATTACTATATTGAGTAATACTAATTGATATTTGACAGTCTTTGTTTATTGTTTGACTTTCAGGGAAGAGACGAGTTCCAAATAACCCTGCTTCGAATTTTAGAGTCTCTCACGGAGGAAACTTCTGTGATCCTTGGCAATCCTGACATTTTCATACGTGAAATCCTTCCTAGTTTGACAGTTCTCTACAAGGGTAATAAGGATGGTGATGCCAGGTTTTTGTGCCTTAAAATATTTTTCGACGTGATGATTATTCTCTTGAGCGAACCAATTGAAGAGGAGCAAAGATTAACTGATCTGAAATTCGTATCAAATACACATTTTCTTCCTCTCTACCCAACCTTGATCGAGGATGAAGATCCTATTCCTATCTTTGCACAGAAACTTCTTGTCATGCTACTAGAGTTCAGTTTTATTTCGATTCCAGACATTCTACATCTGAAGACAATTTCACAATGCTTTGAGTTCTTGCTTGGTGATCTGTCAAATGCAAACGTGAATAATGTTAAGCTGTGTCTTGCTCTGGCTTCTGCTCCTGAAATGGAATCCAAGTTGCTCTCTCAATTGAAAGTAGTTAGGAGAATTGGCAACTTTCTTGAGTTTGTATGTGCAAAGGGTATGGAAGATTTGCTGGAACCAACTCTTGGGCTATGTAGAGCCTTTCTAGCACGTTCAGTCAGCTGGACAAAAGGCTTCAGCTATACAACAGAACCAACTCTCTTACGTGATTGTCCTCCTGAGGTGTGTGGCGCCGTTGATCCCCAACAATACATAAGGGATATAACAGACTTTGGAAGCAATGTTGGTGTTTTTCTAGAACTGAGTGCTTTGAGAGAGACCAGTATTGCTGATATAGCTTCTCAGTGTGTGGTTTTACTCCTCAAGGCTGCTCCTAGAGAAGCAACCACTGGTCTACTAACCAATTTGCCCAAGGTCACTGTGATCCTAGAATCTTGGAGTAAAGGAATCCCTCACTTAACGGTGCAGAGAATGCTTCATGCTTTAGGTTATGCTTGCAAGCAGTACTTATTGCATGCAATGATATTATCAATATCTATACCAGAGATTTCAAGAATTGAAGTGGTAGTTTCTGAGCTCAAGAGTTCAAGTGTGCCTGCTTTAGCCAAAACTGCTGGTTTGGCAGCCTTGGAATTGCAGCGGCTACCTCGCTGCATCTGAATGTTGGTATCATGTTGTGATTGTCCTGTTCTATTTTTTTGATAATATGATTGTCCTGTTCTAGTTGAATTCCTGATAGAGGTTAAGCATTTTGGTGAAATTCCACTCAGGCTTCATTGTACTTGTATGTAAAAAGTATGTGTACTATGTATCTTCATGAACACTAGCATATAAATCAATGAGTTCCCCTCCTCCCCACCCTAGATTTTTCTGGTTGAATTTCCTGATTTTTATCTATCCGTGTAATAGAAAATTAATGTGATTATAATAAAAAATTGCTTAGCTCAAATTTCTTTCAGTAATTTAAAAAAGAAGAAACGTACAAGGCACAAGTATGTTATAACTTATGACAACTGAACTTGGAAACATTTTGAATATACGCAAATCTTACCCATCAAAATGATGAGGACACAAAAATATGTAGTAATATGTGAACCTTACCTTGATTACGAAATTTGTAATGTAAGACGTCAGTTTCCCCTTTTGCTACTGTAATTAACAGTTAGCTTTAATTAAATCAACAGAAAATAAAGAGCTGTAGGGCACCAAACATCACGGATAGAAAAGGATTCTCTCACCAAACGCATCACATGGAAACCTTTTTCCAATTTTTGTCTGTTCCTCAAAGAAAAAAAACACAATGTTTCATTATCATGATCCAATGGATTCTACCCAAGTGAGGGCCCCACTTGACCCCACCCAAGTCTTAGGTAGAAGGTGGGGGAGAGAAAGAGATAGGAGCCTGCAGAGCTTCAGTGTTTGCCAATTTAAAGGGTTGCCATCATTGTTTTTTCCACTAAAAAAGCCCACGTTTTTACATCTCCCTCAGAAAATCCTTACACAATTATATCCATTTCCAAACAGTGTAACATTGTTTCCTTCACTATCAGAATGGCATCATCATTCAGTGTTTATGTAGTACTAATGATCATCCTGGTTTTCATGCCCTCACCTCTCCTTTCATCATATTCATCACAATCACAACCTATTCCTAAAGTTCCCACACTCTCCTCTTCACCAGCAACACTAACAGATCCTTCTCAATCTTCTTCACTCTCTCCCTTCCAAGATTTGTCACCAGACATTTCTCCACTTTTGCCTTCTCCTGGTGATGCTTTACCAACTCCTGCAGGCTCTGACATTCCCACTATTCCTTCCAATCCAAGTCCTCCCAACCCAGATGATGTGATCGCCTCAGGACCCTTTAATGCATTTGCACCATATGGATCAGTACAAGCTACTTCCAATGCCTATAGAAGTTTAGTTTTTGATATAGCCACTACTGTTTTTGCAGGTTTAGCAGCATACTTGTCTTTGTAGTATATGAGAGTATGAGTGAATGATTTGAGATGTGGCATATTCCAATTATTGTATACTAGATTATTCACTTTCTTGTTTGTTAATTTTTCATTCTTACCTTGTAGTATATGATATTATTAGATAATGAAATATTTCTTTATGAATTCTACTGTTGATTTCCCAGTTGTAATTATTGAGGTTAGTCTTTTTTTCTTTTTCTTTCAATTATGTTAAAAAGATCTTTATCTTTTCTTTCTAATGAGAGGTCTATGATTGAACTTTTTTAAAGAGCCTTTTTGGTTCTCCAACATCACTTTGTTAATACCTGGAATCCACATTCAGATTGAAATGAAAGAGTTGCTACCAGCTCTTTCAGGCTTGCATGTCCCAGTGTTTGGATCGCGGAAAATAGCGGTCTGTGAAAATTATGCTATGCTATAGTGTCACAATAACGGCAATTTGACAATACTTCGTACTAAATAGTATATTGCGGAGCAACATCAATTTGTTCAATTTACGCTATCCTATAGCACCTCATCAATTGAGTTGAGGTGGGGTGGCACATGGTTGAAGTGAGTGTCCATATTTTTTTCCTGTTGAGAGTGAAATGCACGTGACAGACACCTAATCATCAAGAATAATTAGGTGTTTCTTTTTGTTTTTTTCTTTCAAATATGGATCTCATGCTGCCTAATCAAATGAGAAATTTCATTAGTAATTACTACTAATGTTTTAGGTAATCCTGTTTTGTCTGGTTTTGCTGCCTGTCTCATTATTTGGTTATTATAATCATCACATAGTAATATCTTCATCTACTAAACATTGTGTGTTGTATCACATACATAAAATTATTATTTTTATAATAAAAAATTGTAGATTCAAACTTTAAATACTAGCTCAACTAACAAACGTCGTATTGTTAAGTTAGACATAATTATTAATTTGGTATGAGTTTAAACTTGAGACTTCACAATTGTACATGTCATAATACATTAATTCTGTTTGCAAGAGTTCAGGTCAAAAGATTAACTTGGGTGAGATTAAAAATCAACTTGGGTAGTTTTTGTAAAAGATTAACTTGGGTTTTATATTTAGTAAATAATTTATATCTCTTCCTAGAAAATTGGATTTTGTATTTAGTAAATAATTTATTTTATAAATTCAATTTGTTTGAAATAGTTAAATTTAATTTGAAGACTATAAATGGTCAAATAATAAAATATCTCAAATACTATAATCAGTGTTTTTTCCATCTATACTTAAAAGAAATTAAAAAAAAAATCCATAATAAAAAAAAATTTCGTATTAAAAATTTCAAACTCTAAATTTTTCAATAACTTAATTTTTCGGAAAATTAATAACTATCAAAAAGATGAAATTAACAAAATTTACAATACACAATTTACACTACCAAAAAAATTGTGCCACAAATTACACCACCAAAAAATTATGAAAATATAATTTTCAATAATGGTAATTTGGGTACCAGAATTTTGGCGAGAGAAATTTAAGTACCAAAAATTTTGGTGAAGATTACAATTTTAAAACAATTTTTTTAAGTTTGAATGAATGAAAATGAAAGAATAAAATTGAATTTTTTATATACTGAGGGGGTCCAAGTCAACTTGTGAGGTGCCAATCCAATTTTCTTTCTTCCATAACATTAATTGGTTCGTTCATACCCAAACTACCTAGGCATTATGCGGACAAGATACCAAGGCACTTGCCATGTATCTAGAGGGTCCCTTGGTTCATAACAAAACAAGAAAAGATACATTCACAAGAGTGTTCAAAACAAAACAAAGGTTGGTGTTCTGTTATGCATGGTTAATTTTGTCTGCATAATCATCTGAAAGCAAAGGATGAGAGAAATATAGAGTGAAAAAAAGACCAAACCAACAACACAACACGCCTTGTTTGGCAATCAACCATCCAAATGGTTTGTAGTAGTATTTCTCTCAAGATAGCAAATTTTAAGAGCAAATTTCATTTGATAGGTAAAGAAAAAGACACAAGTTCTACAAAATTAAGATAAAATCTAGTATTATTGTAATCCTATTATGGTCCAGAAAAGATCTAGCAGTTACATGAAGATCAATCAAACTGACACACCAAAGATAACATAGCAACAAAAAAAAACCCTCCAAAATGGACATTTAAGTCCTCTTTGCTAGTTTAAGCTTTGGTCTCAAGAAGCTTGTCAATCATGTCAGCAGCTTCTTGAACAGTTGTGATGCTCTGGGCACTTTCTTCTTCTACACTAATGCCAAATTCTTCCTCAAGTCCCATCACAATCTCAACCTACACAAAATTTGAAATACAAGCCTAAACAATTGAGCAAAAGTTCATAAAATGTAAACCGGGCACCACATTCGGCATGCCGATTGATCATATAGCTAGCACTTGTTTTTAGACCAATGCATCCAACACTTTCTCATTTTAAAGAACCTCTTGCTCCAACATACCATGAGAGAAAGAGAGAAAAAACAAAACTAACAGGACATTACTAACGAAGAAAAAAAAATCTCACCAACATCAAGACATATGTATGAATAGTTCAAATATAGCAAATACTGAAAAGTTCAAATACTTTTAAATAAGTTTTGTAAATTTGCATTTTTTCACCACAACAATGCCTAGATAAATATAAATATACCGTGTCAAGAGAATCAGCTCCGAGTGCAGTAAATTTAGACTCTCCGGTAACAGTCAAACCTTCTGGCAGGGCCAATTGTTTCTTGACTATGTCACACACCTTCTCCACAGTCTCTGGTTTAGCCTGCACAAAATTAAACTCCATTCTTGTTAAATCATCTTAAACATCACAAATAATCAGGATCAACCACATTAGAACTGCCCATTATATATATTTGTAGTTATCTGCAATTTTAAGCACATAATCAATAGTTATTATGAGCATAGTGCATCATATGATTCCAACACATAAGAAAATCTGCAATAAATAACAACAAAACAGATGACTCTGTAATGAAGATAGCTTAGTATGCAATATCAACTTTTATTAACAGAAACTAAGGATAAAAGATGAATTCTCCACAATCCAAAACCCAAGTTAAACAAAAGATATAAAAAAAATTAAATAAATAAATAAAGATTACTAAACTAAGTTAAGCAAAAAGTGATGACCTAGCCAAGCAAAAAGATAAACATGTATGTATAGGTTTATGGTTTAAAAATCTTACCGCACATTTAACTTGAAATCTTGGTCCTCTTGGCTGCAAAGTAATTGATGGAAAATTTGTTCCCTTCATTGAAAGGGAAACTGATCTTGGACCAGAGATCCTGGTACAAACCTGTTTTGTATTCACATCCAACAACAACATAAGTAGTCTAACCACTAAAATATAACTAACAGTAACCATAAAACATTTCACAAAACTAAATTCCTCCTGTCATAGTCATCAACAAAATCATATGAAACTCACAAGCAAAAAAAAACAGTACATTTCAAAGGTCCCAAAAAAAAGCCTCAAAATTGGGGAAAATATCCAACAATAACTAAATTAGCCTAACAAGCAAAACATAATTAACAATAACCATAAAACACTTCACAAAACCGATTCTCCTTGGTCATAGTCATACATCAACAAAATCACTATGAAACTCACAAGCAACAAAACAGTACATTTCTAAAGTCCCAAAAAATAACATTAAAATTAGGGAAAGTCCTATCTTTATCTTGGTTAACATAACAACATTCGATTGAACAGATCAACTAAACAAGGTTTTGTTAATTAATTAAATAATCAGTAAAAAGATTAAGATAAAGAAAAGGGTTATAGTAATAATAAATATATACCATAGATTGGTTGGAGAGAGAGAGGAGGGACATGGAGGTTCCTGTAATGGAAGACATTGCAAGAGATCTGAGATCTAAGGACGGAGGAAACAAAGTGAGTGTTGAAAATGAAACAAAAATGAGTCGAGAAAAACAGTGGTGAATGTAATTTATAGGAAGAAACAGTGTATACAGTGGTTTTGGTTTGGTTCTTTGTTATTAAGGTTTTTGAGGTTTGTTCAACTTCACTTCGTTAATTTCGAGGTTGGCACGTGTGAGTACTGTTTTGCCCACGTGTGGTTACGAATTGTTTCCCCTCATTTATTACTACCTACTCATCGATCAAATCACCAGAATTAAAGAAGTTGACACTAATAATAAATTTGTTGATGTTAATTAGTTAATGTTTTCTTCATAATATATATAGGTTGATTGTTAAAAATGTAAATTAACGATAAGTTGTTTAAAAATTACTTTGGATTTTAAATCAAATCTAATATTTTATTTGGAAGCATACTCTGTTATTTTTTAATTGTCATTTTTTCTATTTTTATTTATTTATATTTTTAAATGTTATTTTATCAAAATTATTTATATTTATTTATCACATATTAATAAGTAGGCTAAATTACATCAGTGGTCCATTAACTTAATTTCAGGTAACGTTTTAGTCCTTTATGTTTTTTTTTTCCCGAGTTGGTCCTTTATTTTAATTTTAAGTGACAATTTGATATTTTATGTTTTAAAATTTCAACAATGTTATCCTTTTTTATACAAAAATTCAAAAAAATCATCAAAATTTTCAATCAAAACCCATAAAATTGATAATCATCTTCAATATAATGCAAATTTTATCAGATTCATAACTAAAATATTCAAATACACTCATATTTTCATCGCCAACAACATCAAATAAAGAATGAAAATATGAGTTTATTTCAAGATTTAAGTTATGAATTTGATTAAATTTGTATTTTGTTGATGATGATTACCAATTTTATGGGTTTAGGTTGAAAAATTTGATGAATTTTTTGAATTTTTTTTTTAAAAAAGACAACAATATTGACATTTTAAACATAAAATATCAAATTGTCACTTAAAATTAAAATAAAGGACCAAATCGGGAAAAAAAAAAGATAAAGGACTAAAACGTTACCTGAAATTAAGTTAAAGGACCACAAATGTAATTTAGCCTAATAAGTATGTTAAAATGATAAATAATCAAGAGTAATATAGAAAAAATGAAATTGTTTATAAAAAGTAAAAAAAATTAATTGGTTTGTGTAAACAATGTTATATCGACAATTAAAAGAAAAATAATGTGGTATAAGTTAAAAGAGTGACTCAATTAATGTTTGTTTCATGATTTATGTTTTGAGAGACACATTTGTTTTTCCCTTGTTTTTATCGAGATCGAGTAATTGTTTCAACCATAAAGACTAAGATGACAATTCTGAAGAGTGTCATCAATATTCATTAGCATTTTAGATGAATTTTAAGTATTGATCTAAGATTGACTGTCTAGATCACATATGAAAGTGTTCAACGTGGCTGTTGCCTTTTTTGAAGTCATTATATAATAATTAATTAGTGTCTTTATTTTAAAAAAAATAGTCTACCGACGAAATTCACAAATACTAAATGGAGAGATGAATATTACAAATTCAAACTCACATTTTAATATATCAAATAAACTACATTTATGAGACAATTAGTCCGTGGTTATTATATTGTCTTAAAGTGAGTTGAATAAAGTCACGTTTTAATATATCAAATATTGATACGGCATGTATTATTTGAATTGTATGAGATAATTAGTGTGTGGTTATTATATTGTCTAAAAGCGAGTTAAATTATAAATTTAAAAAAAAATTGAGTCAAAAGTCTAACTTTTACTTGAAATTCGAATCAATGAAATTAATTTTACTTCATAATATTTAAATATGTGAAAATGAATTTTGTGTTTCTTTAATCAATTTTGATTGCTCAAATTATAAAATTTATTTAGATATATATGACTATCATATTGAAATAAAAGCGATATTAAATTACATTTAATTGAATGATCTAGGTACTATTATTTATTAGTAATAAAAAATCAAATAGATAGACACACTACACGTGAGTGTCCATATGAACGTTAATAAGCATTATGTGTGTAATTCAATTACATTTTTTTAAAAATAAATATATTATGCAATATTAATCCTTATAAAAGATGTTGGTAATAATTTTGATATTATTGAAAATATGTTACACTAAAATTTGTAACTTCTTTATTATAGATATAGATTGTATTATTTTTCGATTTTTTTTTTTTTTTGACAATGTTTGCTTTAGATCTTAACCACTCAAAAGAAATAGTCTTAGAAAAACAACTTATGGGGCTTTCTGTGGCCAGAAGGGATACCTAAAATCAATTTTGTGCAAGGTAATTTTTTTCATAGCTAAAATGTTAGTAAATTATTATTATTGTTATTTTATAGGATATTAGTTATGTTTGTTTTTAAAATTAAACTCACGATTTCTTCTTTTAAATTTGAGATCTCTTTTTTAAAAGGCTTAATTGCACTTTTGGTCCCCCTATTATAGGTGAAAATTGAAAGTAGTCCCCCCATTTTGTTTCTCCCCAGTTTTAGTCCCCCAAACAGAATTTGAGTCCAAATCATGATGAGTTGTCATTTTTTTAATGACGTGTCAATAAAAAGCTGACGTGGCAGACACATACGTGGAATAAACTTATTATTATATTATTTCTGATTAAAAAATATAATTTATATTTTTAAAAATCATTATTATAATTGTTAAAAATCATTATTACAAATAAAATTTATTTGTTAAAATTAAATTAAAAGAAAAAACACCTAAAATCAAAAATCCTAAACAAATCAAAATCAAAAGGATTCACTCATGAACCCTAAAATCATTCTGAACCCTAAAATCATGAATCCTTTGTTCAATCGTTTTCATCACTG
>NC_021160.2:4539083-4550291 GCF_000331145.2 Cicer arietinum | reverse complement strand
TTCATCCTCCAATGAAGCTTGTGTTGCGAACAAACCAGTTGTTCCGGTAGCAGGAAATGAACATGAACTTGAACTACTCGAAGAAGAAGCGAAGGATAAAGATGAAGATCATGCAATCACACATGTAGAGAATCAAAATCAAGACCGGACGATTCAGACAAAAAAACTGTTAGTTAATGATTTTAGGGTTCATGAGTGAATCCTTTTGATTTTGATTTGTTTAGGATTTTTTATTTTAGGTGTTTTTTCTTTTAATTTAATTTTAACAAATAAATTTTATTTGTAATAATGATTTTTAACAATTATAATAATGATTTTAAAAAATATAAATTATATTTTTTAATCAGAAATAATATAATAATAAGTTTATTCCACGTATGCGTTTGCCACGTCAGCTTTTTATTGACACATCATTAAAAAAATGACAACTCATCATGATTTGGACTCAAATTCTGTTTGGGGGGCTAAAACTGGGGAGAAACAAAATAGGGGGACTACTTTCAATTTTCACCTATAATAGGGGGACCAAAAGTGCAATTAAACTTTTTTAAAATTCTTTTGATATTTTTGTACAAAAAAATTATTTTAATGTTCTTTAACAAATCGAAATATCCATATATATTATGTGTAAGATAAATTAACTTTAACTATAAACATAATGTTACAAATATACCTTTAACTAAGTAAATTAAATGAATTTGTAAAAAAAAAAAAGAGAGAGAGAAAATTGAATGAATTTGTTACCTCAAATATTTTTACTTTTTAGTTTCAAAATGTTATTTTGTTAAAAAAATTATATAGTTGACTAATCTTTTTTTTGCAACGAATACTAGATTATCAAGTTTCCAAAACATTGTTATATAGTAAATTATAAAATCCAGCTGTGGACAGCAAAAATGGTGTGCATAATTAGGGAAACTTTCAACTAATATTTTCACTTTTCCAGCCTACTTTAATTTTCTTAATTTTTCTAATTTTCAAAGTGGCAATGAAATTTACACACCCTAAAACTTTATGTAGACTACCTAATGCCTTAAATATTAGTTATTATTGGTAGCTTTTGGTACCTCATACATATAACTCTCACAAATAGGTAAGTAATTTATATTCAATTCAAGCATATGAATTATTATTATTATTACTACTATCATTTAACTCACCCAACTATTTTTCTAACCTATTCATTAATTGTTGTTAGTGTTAATTTGGAATGTTGATACTTTCTATTTTGATAGAAAGGAATATTAATATTTTAAGGCATACTAACTCCAATCTTATATATAAAATAAAGTCAACTCAATATTGCTATATTTAATTTAAATTTTAAATTAACTACATTAATTTTTCTTGCTGCAATCTTATTTTGTACATGGAATTGAAAATAATATTATTTAAGTTATAATATTGAAAATGTTGTATTCAATTTTGGAAAATTGTCTCACTAAACTCATCACAAGTTAAATATTATTTAAGTTATAATATATATGTATATAAAATGAAGTCATTCAAATTTCTCAAGAATTTTATTTATTCTTGAAAGTCACACACCAAAATATTTTTAGCACAATAGTCACTAATAATTATTAATGAAATGTCAAATTACTTTATAAAATTCTAAAATTTTTACTGGAACTATCTAACTAAATTAACAACCTAATGAAATCGGTCTCATATCAAATTTAAAAACCAATAATTCAAGAAAAATTACGCTATACTGATTTACACATACAACATAAATTTTCCATCACAAAAGTCAATAATAATTAGTGAAAATTGGTCAAATGACATTATAAATTTTTTAAACTTATACTCAAAGTATATAACTCACCTATAAACACGATATAGTTAGCTTCATCTCAAAATTCAAAACCAATAATTCAGAAAAAATCTCATACTTACACAATTTTGTTTTTATTTAGAAAACCAAACTTAAATACAACAATTCTCATACAATATTTATTTCATCAAACACCTCGTTTTGGGATAAAAACATAACTTTCTCTCCACTAATAAATAAAACCGTATTTTTAACATGCATGCACGAAAAACATTTCTTATCAATTTAGATAAAAGAAATTTCAAACTCAAAACTCTCCATTTTCCCCACCAAACAACCAAAACATAATTTTCTTGTAAAAATTCTCAAAACTAACATTCATGCACATGTCTTTGGAGAAATTCCTTAAAGAAAGAAAATAGAAACTCACATTAGGTTACGGATCAAAGCATTGGACATATTTTTTTCTTTTCTCTTCTTCTTTTGAATCACCCCCTTTCTTTCTCTCTCTCTCTCTATATATATATATATATATATATATATATATATTATCCCTTTTTGTCTTGCGTAGTGTTATTGGTTGATAGTGGATAAGGTTTGAGTAGTAAAGTGAATGGATTTTTGCTGAATTTGTTGGTAATGTAAGAAGAAAGTGATAGCGTTGGTGTGTTCGACATCGTAACGTTTGGAGGATAAGAGAAAATGAATGCTTTGTTTTCAAGGCTTTGTGTTTTACAACTACTACTAGTTCTCATTTTCTAATTAATAATAATAATAAAAAAATTACTTATTGGTAGAAATTTTATTAAATTTCAATTTTTCCTAATAACCATAAAGTAAAACTATTATTTTATTTGTGTTTATTATTCAAAGTTATCATAATGCTCATACCACAAAAATAATCCTAAAATTTATCAAACAAGTGATAAATTTACAAAATTCTAAAACACAAGGAGAGGTTGTTACAATCTTCCTCCATTGAAAAAATTATGTCATTAAAATTTCAAAATTTCCCTAAGAGAAAAGATAAGAGTATTATGCTTCTTCCCAAACAACTTGTATCAAGGGAATAGTCTTATTTCGTAAGGTTTTCAAGTTTCGGTCCACAATCTGAATTGACATTAGTTGGAAAGCGAGGTTTGGTTTAACTTGAATGGATTCGTGATTTAAAGTTTGACAGGGATCCAAAATGTATTTCTTAAGTCGAGATACCTAAAAAATATCGTGTAATTCAGTTAAATGAGGCGACAAGGCCAAATGATAAGCCAAAGACCCCACTCTTTCTATGATTTGGAATGGTCCAGTAAAACAAAAACTCAATTTCTTCACTTTTAATGCCTTTCAATTGGTGTTTCTGGATAAGTATTATCCTAAGATTGTTAGAAAGCAAAAGGAACAAGAATTCAAGCATATGAAGTAAGGAGATATGCTAATAGTAAAGTATGTGGCAATGTTTGAAGTGTTGACTAGATTCTTATCTGATGTAGCTAAATATCACTAAAAGGGGGGGTTGAATAGGGATTTTGCTGTTTAAAAATAATTTTCAAGAGATTTTAAAACTGTCCTCTCACTGAGGATGGATTTTTTAATCCTTTAGTTTTAACTTGAGCAAAAGAGTAAGAGAAGAATATGAGAGAGACACACACAATTTTATACTGGTTCACCCAAAGATGGCTACGCCTAGTCCTCACACCCTTGCGAGATTTCACTAACTTTCAAACTGATCAACCTCACGCTGAGGATGATTACAAACTGTGTATTCTTTAGCTTCACCAAGCTTACAATCAATTTTCAAATATTTCCAAGTGTCACTCACAAGGAAATTACAAAGTAGTACGAGAGTGATTGATACTTAGTACTTTCTCAAAGTGATATACAAAGATATAGTGTAAGATCAAAGAAAGTATGAAGTGAGGATGTGAATTGCTCTTGATAGCTTTAAGATGCTTGATGTTTTTGTGCAATTGTGTTGTGTATTTTATGATGAAGAGTTTGCTGCATTTTATAGAGGTCTAAGCTGTTTGATGACCGTTGGAACTCATTTTCAAAGGATCCAAGGTTTTTCATCATAATTACAGAACTGTTATTCAGCTTGTTAGGCCAGGCAGAACCCATCCTCACGTATGCAGGCCAGCTTCCTTTAAACTTGATCTTGAGATGTCTTTATCTATTCTCTTTTATCAAGAGTGCAAAGCTGTTTCTTTGACCATGTGAGCTGCAACCTTTTCAAAAAGCTTTAAGGACTAGGTTGATTTCAACTTTTGAGGTGATGTTGACAAGAGAGAAAAAGCCACCCTATTACATAGGACTGTCATACTCAGTCCGAGGATCAGATATGCTTTCACATGTGATCTTCCATTTTTGGCTTGTTTGAAGTTGCCTTTTGTTAACTTGACTTCTTCATGTATTAAAACGTGCAAACCCAATAAATGATCTGATTTTAGCCTTTGCACATGCTTGATGGGTTGCTTTCAATTTTAATGGACCATCATCAGCCTATTTTATCATCCTCTTAGACTTAGATCTAGTTGTTCTTGCCCTTGTCCTTTTGGCCTTCTAACTTCTTTATTTCAAATACTTTTACTTATTCATTCTTTGACTTTATTGTTCATTTCTTTAATGAATAAAAACATTTGTACTGGTGAGGTCACAACTTGGGCAGATCTGGAGATTTTCACTTTGCAGCCCATCCTCACGTGGTTTTCCATCCTCAGGCCATAATCATATTTTCCTTCTTTTTGCCTTAATGATTAATAACCTATTATCTTATATGAATACATTCAAGAGCACATGTTAGTCATTAACCACAATCATAATCTCTTAAGTAATTTTGTTATCATTAAAACATTTGAGAGATTTTGTCTCAACAATCTCCCTCTTTTTGATGATGACAAAATTCTTTAGATTATGATTTTAAATAAGACAAAGATAAAATGTTTGTGCTCCCCCTCAATCATATGTGTAATAATTTTTAAAACATCATGATAATTAGATAATAATTTAAAGATTTGTTCAATACAACATAAACACGGGTTCATAAGCAACACAACAATTCAACTTAGCAACACAATAATTAAATAGTTTTAACAACATGAACCCAAAACAACTCGATAAAAAAAACATAATCAACTGGATAAACAAAAAAAAAAACATAATCATTCTCCCCCTAAATTTGGCAGAAGCAAAAAGAAACATCAACTGAATTATTCTGATGAGGATGGTTCATTTGATGAGGATGAAGGAGATGGAACATCAGAGAATGGCTGGGCTGGTAGCTCAGGAGGATGATCTCTAAGAGCAATATTAGGTACCAAGTGTTTGGTAACCCATTCAAGGATAAGACCAAATTGAACCAAAGAGTCCTAAAAGTGAGTGAAGCGCTGAAGGATTTTCTTCTGGTCTTTCCTAATTAATTTGAGAAGTTTCATCTGTTTCTTATTCTTGTTGTCCCTAATCCTTGTGCTTGGAACCGAGCCCTTAGGCTGATCATTTACACTGGAACTCTTATTCTGAGAGCTCCCAGCCTTGTCCTTTGAATGGTTATGAGTCGTGGCAGTAAAAAATGAGTCAAGGGAACTGAACACACATGTGACCTCAGGGAGAGGTTGGGCATGTTTTTCAAAGTTTGCAGCAGGAGGAATTTGTTGCGAAAAATCTGGTGATGGGAGCACATCTTCATCCACTGGAACAGTTGGAGGAGAAGCCATAGGCACATCCGTAGGAGAGGGAGGATAAGATAAATTAAGATCAAAGTATAACTCCTCACCATCTTCCATATTTTGAAGAGCAGTTGATTTTAAGGTATCCTCAGGGATAGAATCGGCTTCATGAAGGGGAGTCAGTTTGTGGATTGGTGAAGACTGAGTTGTTGTGGGGACATGTGAGTCAGGAGAAGGAGTAGTATCAGAAGAGTTAATAAGTGGTGATGGTGTATCCTCAGTTGGAGGTTGAGTGGTTTCAGCTTCAGATTTTTGAGAAACAGATGAGGAAGGACGAGTTTTTCGTTTCTTGGAGGCAGGGCGGTCATCAGTTTGAATCTTCATCTGTTTAATTTTCTTCATAGAAAAAGTGTTGTTGAAGTGGATGAAATGTTAATCCACAAGTGGGATTTTGAAAAATTTGAAGATTTTTGTCAAAATCATCCCATAGGGAGCAGATCGTCCCATTACAACAGCATTCAGCATGAAGGTGAAAATAACATGACCCAAATGAAGAGGAGTACCAGTAATCACGTGATGAATAATCATGAGGTCAAGCTTCGTGACTTTCTCAAAACTGCTAGCCCGGGGCGTGATGGAGTGGACACAAATATTGTGAAGGATACGACACAAGGGGACGAGGTTGGAGGCTACCAACGGTTTTGGAGGTTTGATGAGTGTGCTTTGGAGCACAGAGGTCCTAGTGATGACACATTGTGAATACCATGTCTCAGATAAGCAGTGAGCTCCTTCATCACATATATCAAGTATTTGACATAGTGTGGTGGGATTAATTTCCATATGAACCCCTTTTAGCACCATACTGAAATTGGTCGTGCCTTTTGATCCTTTTGAAGCAGGGTAGAAAGCCCTTACTAGACGAGGGTACTGTGGTTCATTGATTTTGACAAAAGAGGTCCAGCCGAGCTGTTCAAACATTTCTTCCATATTGAACCCTCCTTGTTTGATATCAGCAAGGTCAATGATTTTACCATTGACCACTGACTTGTTTTTCCATTTTGAGGTGTAGACAGTTTCTAATTCGGCCAAATCAAACAGTGAAGTTATTTCAGAATTTTTTGTGGATGATGATAGGGGTTTTGGTGAAGAAGGTTTGGCCTTTTTAGGAGTTGGAGTTTTGGAGTTTGATTTTGTAGGAGGAATGATAAAGGGGGTTTTGGTGAAGAAGGTGTGGCCTTTTTTGGAGTTGGAGTTTTGGAATTTGATTTTACAAGAGGAGGTTGTTGTGCTGGTTCAACAGGGAGAGTGGTCTCTGAATCATCAGAATTGATGACATGGATCGTATTGTCTTGAGGAGGTACCTTGTTGGATGAAACAGCTCTAGACATGATTCTGGAGGAGCGTCTGGAGGGGACTGAGGAGGATGAGTTTTTGGAGATTTTTGGAGAAGAGCTTTTGGATGGTTGAGATGAAGATATGGTGTTCATGGAAGTTGCTTCAGATTGAGTTTCCTCATGATAATCTGACTCAGTGCTTGAGTAGACATCTTGGTTCTTTTCTGGTTCTTGATATGAGATTTTGCATTTTGCAGTAACTTTAGTTCGAGCCATTGAAAGGAAATGGTGTGGGAAGTAAATGTTGGATGAAGAAAGGTTTTCTGAACAAATGGTTGATGAGTGAGAACGAGAGAGGATGGGAAACGTATAGATGAGGATGGGAGATGAACAGGGAGAACGTGTGAGGAAACGTGAGAAGACAGAAAAATTTAATGCGTCGTTTGCCTAGGAAGCTAGTGAGATGATGGATTGGATAGGCTGAGTCACGTGGCCGTAAATGCATTCAATGCACGACGTGAAACACGGAGGCATACGCCACGCGTGCTACCCAATGAGAGAGAAGGCATACTACATTTCTCTAGGCTGCCAAGTCAGGGGACGTTTCACTCACAGGACATTCCGTCCTCTGGTGGTTTTGCTTATCCTCACAGGCTTAACTAAAATTGTATATACTAATTTAAAGGAGCAACATATATTTTTAGATTATTAATAATACCAATTATAATAATATAATAAAGGAATATAACTAAGATAAATCAATTAATTTTAGACAAATTAAGAATTGAAAGTTCCTCCAAGATCTTTTTGAACCTATCCTCTTGGATAGGTTTGGTAAAAACATTTGCTAATTGATTTTCAGTGTCAATAAAAATCAATTCTAAATCCCCTTTTTGCACATGATCTCTTATAAAATGATGTTTAATTTCAATGTGCTTAGGTCTAGAATGTTGAATGGGATTTTTAGAAAGATTTATTGCACTTGTATTATCACAAAGGATGGAAATTTTTGCGTACCTTAGCGAGTAATCCTCAAGCTGATTTTTTATCCAAAATAGTTGTGAGCAACATTTAGCGGCTGATACATACTCTGCTTCAGTAGTTGAAAGAGCAATGGTACTTTGTTTTTTGCATGACCAACTTATTAGGGATTTATCCAGAAATTGGCAAGCACCACTTGTGCTTTTTCTTTCAACTTTGTCTTCCGCGTAGTCGGCATCACAATAAGCTATGAGGTCAAGATTGGAACATTTCTTGTACCAAATTCCCATATTTATAGTGCCAACAAGGTATCTAAAAATCCTTTTTACTGCAGTGAGATGAGATTCTTTAGGAGAGGATTGAAATCTTGCACAAAGACCGACTGTAAAGACTACGTCTGGTCTGCTGGCTGTGAGATACAACAATGATCCTATCATTCCTCTGTACTCCTTTTCAGATATTGGAGTTCCTTCATCATCTTTGTGGAGTATGGAGGATGGGTGCATAGGAATTCCCATACTCTTGGCTGAACTCATGTTATATTTTTTGAGCAAATCATTTGTGTATTTTTCTTCTGATATAAAAAGACCATCCTCTCGTTGTTTGATTTGTAAACCAAGAAAGAATTTTAATTCCCCCATCATACTCATCTCAAACTCACTTTGCATGAGATTTGAGAAATCTTTACAGGTCTTTTCATTTGTGGATCCAAAGATTATGTCATCTACATAAATTTGAACAATTAATAAATCCTTCTCATGTGTCTTGAAAAGAGTAGTATCAATCTGTCCTCTAATAAATCCATTTTCTTTTAGAAAAGAGCTTAACCTCTCATACCAAGCTCTAGGAGCTTGCTTTAAACCATAAAGAGCTTTTGAGAGTTTGAACACATGGTTTGGTAGTTTTTCATCCTCAAATCTAGGAGGTTGACGAACATACACTTCTTCATTTAAAAACCCATTCAAAAAGACACTTTTTACATCCATTTGAAATAGTTTTATACCTTTATGAGTAGCATAAGCTAAGAGGATTATTATTGCTTAAAGTCTTGCTACGGGTGCAAACGTTTCATCATAATATATTCCTTCTTGTTGATTGTACCCTTGTGCCACTAGTCTTGCTTTATTTCTAATGACTTCTCCATCCTCATTTAGTTTGTTTCTAAATATCCATTTAGTTCCAATAATAGATTTGTCCATAGGACGGGGTACAAAATTCCATACCTTGTTTCTTTCAAATTGTGAGAGTTCTTCCATCATAGCTTCAACTCATGATTTGTCACCAATAGCTTGATCAATCGTCTTGGGTTCAACTTGTGATATCATGACCCTGTTGGTAGTATTTTCCCTTAGAGAGTTTCTGGTTCTCACACCATCTGCAGTATTTCCAATGACTAGATCTAGAGATGATGCGTGACTGTTTTCCATCCTCTTGGAAGTTGCTGAGAGGTTGGGTCAGACTCATCCTCTGCGTGAGGACCGGGTACTTGAGAGGATGATTTTTCATCTTCTTCATCCTTATCCATTTTCTCTAAACACAAGTCATCAAACTCATCAAAAATAACATGCATGGATTCCTCCACAGTTTGAGTCCTAAGATTATATATTCTATAACCTTTTGTCGTTGTGGAGTATCCTAGAAAAATTCCTTTATCAGATTTTGGATCAAACTTTCCCAAATTTTCTTTATTATTTAGAATGTAGCAATAACACCCAAATATGTGAAAATAGGAAATATTTGGTTTTCTCCCTTTCCATAATTCATATGGAGTTTTATTTAAATTTTTTCTAATGGATGCACGATTTGAAACATAACAAGCAGGGTTGATGGCTTTGGTCCAAAAATATTTTTCAATGTTGGCTTCATTTAAAATAGTTCTAGCCATTTCTTGTAAAGTTCTATTTTTCCTTTCAACAACCCCATTTTGTTGGAGAGTTCTTGGACAAGAAAAGTTGTGAGAAATACCATTTTCTTCACAAATTTTTTTAAAAGAATCATTTTCAAATTCACCTCTATGGTCACTTCTCACCGAGTCAATTTTTGATCCTTTTTCATTTTGAATCTTTTTGCAAAAATGGTGGAATGCCTTAAAGGCTTCATCTTTGTGTTTTAAAAATAGAACCCACGTAAAACGAGAAAAATCATCAACAATTACAAAGCCATATCTTTTTCCACTAAGACTTGGAGTTTTGATAGGACCAAAAAGATCAATGTGAATGAGTTCAAGAGGATGATTTGTTGAAACAAAGTTTTTAGAGTGAAAACTACTTTTAACTTGTTTTCCTTTCTCACAAGCTTCGCAAACTTTGTCTTTTTCAAAATTAATTTTTGAAAGTCCTTTTACTAATTCTAAATTTGCTAATTTAGAAATAGTGTTTAAGCTTGTGTGACCGGCTCGTTTGTGCCAAATCCATTTATCTTTTTCAATGGAAACAAAACAAGATTCAGTAGGTAAATCATCAAGATAAAGTTCATATAAATTCGTTTTTCTACACCCGAAATAGAAAACTCTACCCGAGGATGAGTGCTTAACCTCACATAGAGTAGGCTTGAAAATAACTTCAAAACCACTATCGCATAATTGACTAATGCTTAGCAAGTTATGTTTTAAGCCATCCACATACTGAACATTTTCAATTTTTGCAGAATTATTCTTACCAATAATACATGTTCCTTTTATTTGAGCTTTATCATTATTACCAAATGTGACTGATCCTCCATCCTTTATCTCCAATGACATGAAGCATTGCTTATCCCCTGTCATATGCCTTGAGCAACCATTTTCCATGTACCAAGGCTTTCTTTTGTTGATTAGAGGATGAACCTTGTTAATTTATGATTTTGCCATGATACATAGGTTGGCCTCTTCTTCCTTTTCTTGCTCCGAGGATGACTCGTCACTATCATCCCAAGTAATCATCATGGATTTGTTTTTGTATGGAAATTTTCTAGAGTTCCTTTTGTTGAGAGGACACTCAGTTTTATAGTGTCCCATCTTGTTGCATCCATAACAAGTTATTTGACTTTTGTCAATTTTATATTTTTGAGGAGGTCCTCTATTCTGTCCTCTTCTGTTTAACATCCTCTGATTTTTTTTGGAAATCAGAACGAGTTCATCCTCATCCTCAAACAGAGGATACTATGCGTTTTTCTTTGTTATGACATCTTCATTCTTCTTGGAGGATGAGCTTTCTGTTTGGCTGGTTTTTAGAGCAATCATTCTTCCCTTTTTGTTTGGTTTATCAGCCAACAACAATGGTTCATGAGCTCTTAGAGTTCCAACAAAATCTTCTAATTTCATGTTGGTCAAATCTCTTGTTTCTGTAATGGCAGTTACCATTGGCCTCCATTCTTTTGGTAAACTTCTTAGGATTTTTCTTATCCTTTCTTGAACGGAGTATACCATTCCAAGAGATCTCAAGTTATTTAATATGATTGTTAACCTTGAGAACATTTC
>NC_021160.2:4484658-4538810 GCF_000331145.2 Cicer arietinum | reverse complement strand
TTAGCGTTTTTGCATTCTTCAACTCTGTCATACTCTTCCCTGCTCAAAGCACACGTTAGAAATAAATGAGCTTTAGAGTTTAGGAGTACCTTTGCATTTTCATCAGCCGTCCATTGTGCTTGAGGTTTCTCATCGGAGGTTGCGTCTGCGTTGTTGGTTCTAATGACATGATCTCCATTTTCCACCACAGACCACATGTTGTCTTGTGATATGAGAAATAGCCTCATCTTACCTTTCCAGTGGTAGTAATCTGTACCATCAAAGTAGGGAGGTCGGCTGTATGATCCTCCTTCAGGAATGTACTTAGCTTTTGACATTTTTCTTTTTGGATCTTTTTCTCTTACACTGTTAGGTGTATTTTTTAGAGAACCTTGCTCTGATGCCAATTGATGTAGCTAAATATCACTAGAAGGGGGAGTTGAATAGGGATTTTGCTGTTTAAAAATAGTTTTCAAGAGATTTTAAAACTGTCATCTCACTGAGGACGAATTTTTTAATCCTTTAGTTTTAACTTGAGCAAAAGAGTAAGAGAAGAATACGAGAGAGAGACACACAATTTTATACTGGTTCACCCAAAGATGGCTACGTCCAGTCCTCACACCCTTGTGAGATTTCACTAACTTTCAAACTGACCAACCTCACGCTGAGGATGATTACAAACTGTGTATTCTTTAGCTTCACCAAGCTTACAATCAATTTTCAAATATTTTAAGTGTCACTCACAAGGAAATTACAAAGTAGTACGAGAGTGATTGATACTTAATACTTTCTCAAAGGATATACAAAGATATAATGTAAGATCAAAGAAAGTATGAAGTGAGGATGTGAATTGCTCTTGATAGCTTTAAGATGCTTGATTTTTTTGTGCAATTGTGTTGCGTATTTTATGATGAAGAGCTTGCTGCATTTTATAGAGGTCCAAACTGTTTGATGACCGTTGGAACTCATTTTCAAAGGATTCGAGGTTTTTCATCATAATTACATAATTGCCATTCAGCTTGTTAGGCCAGGCAGAACCCATCCTCACGTATGCAGGCCAGCTTCCTTGAAACTTGATCTTGAGATGTCTTTGTCTATTCTCTTTTATCAAGAGTGCAAAACTGTTTCTTTGACCATGTGAGCTGCAACCTTTTCAAAAAGCTTTAAGGACTAGGTTGATTTCTGTAAGACCCATAATTTTAAAGTACCTTTTATGTATTTTTGGTATATTTTGGATTTTGGCTCGGAGGCTTTTAAGCCAAAGTTAATAATATTTTGGAGTTTTATAATCAAAAAGATATTTCGATGCCAATTAGAATTTCTCGTCGATAAATAAATTGAATTTAACTGCGGAAAATACTTTACGGTTAATTTAAGGCGTTTCGGGTGAAACGGTAATTTAATAAATATCTAGATTTTGAGATATTTGTTAAGTTATATTTATTTTATATTCATATGTTTGCTTGGAGGGAAAAAGAAAGGAAAACTAGAAGGAAGGAAAAGGAAAAGAAAATAGTATATAAAGGAAGGAAGGAAAAAGGAAGAAAGGAAAAGCAAAGGAAAGAAATAGAAAGGAGGGAAAATTGAATTTTCCATCTTCTTCCTCAGCACTCACGTGAGCTTTAACCAAAAATCCATCCTTTCTCCATTCTTCGTTTTCGTTGCTTCCTTTCTTCAAAGCTAGTGACCCAAGGTTGGGTGTGAGTTAGATCAAGGTTTTCGTAACTCCACTCTTCCTCTTTGATTCGAAAACGAAGAAATACGGTTTTTGAGATCCAAACACAAACCCCTCCGTTTCTCCTAGATCCAAACCTCTTTTCTCGAAGAGATAGAAGGGAAAGTTGCTCACCTCCGTGCTACGGTGCTAGTGCACTACTTTGGAAGCGGCGTTGCAAGCGGAGATTTTACCGGAATTTCTCGCGGAACCGGAAACTCTCGATAAAGCTAACTTTGAGGTAAGGGCTCCTTCCAAACTTCTAGCTTGCATTAGGGACTTATCTGTAGTTGTGTGGGAAGGAAATTGTTAGGGTTAAATGTGTCGATTTGGGGAAAAACCAAACTAGTGCGTTACGGGTAAAACCCTAAGAGTTAGGTTTTGTTTATAGTGATGAATGTTTCGTGGTAAATGAATTTGAATGTCATTGTGTATGATTATGGGTAAATGAAACTTGATGTTTGTTAATTGGTGTGGTTGTTGTGAATTATGGTTTGAATGTGAAAGTATGTTTGAATTTGTTTCTGTGGAATTTGAAAACCATTAGAGTTAAACGAGTATTAAAAATGGGGAATCTTTTAATACCTCGGTTTACTTAATGTGTATTTGAGGAAAATGTTTAAGTTAACTGGGCGTTGAGAATGGGGAATCTCTTAATGTCTCGGTTACTTAACTATCGTTTTTGAAAATCGTTTCGGTAAATGAGTATTAAGAATGGGGAATCTCTCAATGACTCGTTTACTGAATGTTTTGCGAGAAAACCGTTTAAGTCAAAAGTATATTAAGAATGGGGAATCTCTTAATATGACTGTTTGCTTAACGTTTTGTTTTGAAAATCATTAAGTTAAATCGGTATTAAGAACGGGGAATCTCTTAATGACTTATTTAATTAATGTTGTTTGAAAGTCGTTTAAGTTAAATGGGTATTAAAAATGGGGAATCTTTTAATATCTGCATTTGCTTAACGATTGTTGTGAATGGAGTCTGTGTATGCTCATGCATTTCATTTGGTAAATTGTGTCGACCCGTGATAGGTGACACCTTGGTAAACTGTACGGACCCGTGATAGGTTGTACGTTTGCGATTTACATTTTAGTAAATCGTGTTGACCCGTGATAGGTGACACCATGGTAACTGTACTGACCCGTGATAGGTGGTACATTTACGATTTACATTTTTGGTGAATTGTGCTGACCCGTGATAGGTGGCACCTTGGTAAACTGTACGGACCCGTGATAGGTTGTACGTTTGCGATTTATATTTTAGTAAATCGTGTTGACCCGTGATAGGTGACACCATGGTAACTGTACTGACCCGTGATAGGTGGTACATTTACGATTCCCGCTTTTTCTTTTAGTAAATCGTGTTGACCCGTGATAGGTGACACCTCGGTAAACTGTACTGACCCGTGATAGGTGGTACGTTTATGATTTACGCATTTTAGTAAATCGTGCTGACCCGTGATAGGTGGCACCTCGGTAATTGGTACTTTGGCCTGCGATAGGCGGTACAATTATGATTTACGGCCCTTCGAGGAGGGTTTTGGTTTGGAATTCCGAGTCCATGCATTTTGGCATATACGCATTGCATTAGGGTGCCTGGCACGCGAGTCATGTTTGATTTGAGTTTATGATTGAGTGATTCGAATTTTGATTTATCGTGATAACTGAGATGAAGGTGTTAAGTGCTATGTGTTGTGTATTGTGTGTGAGTATGATGGTTATCGAACCTTTGTGTGTCGTAGTAATCGCGTAGAAATTGCTAAGTGTTAAGTGGTGAACTTGATTAGGAATGACTTAGGTTAATTCATGAATTTTTGGAAAACTGATCAGGGAAATCGATTTCCCAATCGATTGGATGGGTAAACAGGGACTTGGCCAATTCACAAAATCGATTAGCCAATCGATTTTGTAAATCAGCCTTTTTAAAATCCCTTTCGAAATCGATTGCCCAATCGATTAGGCCTTAAGTCAGGGGCTCAGGAACCAATCAATCGATTTACCAATCGATTGAATTCAGCCCAGGATTCTGTTTTCATTAAGAATCCCTCACCAAATCGATTAGGAAATCGATTGGCTCGAAACCAGGGGCTCAGGAACCAATCAATCGATTTACCAATCGATTGAATTCAGCCCAGGATTCTGTTTTCATTAAAAATCTTCACCCCAATCGATTGCCCAATCGATTGGCTCAGTGAAAATCCTCATTTTTAGTTGTATGATTAATTGCTCATGAATCTATCCATGTTTTGTTTTATCATGTGTTAATTAGGAGATCGAGAACTGCATTTTACCTTCATTTTCATTGGCAATGTAATGTATGAACTTTTCGCACATTGAAAATCCTGTTAAGGTGCATGCTTAGTTAAAAAGTTGTTTTGAGCATTCAAAAACTTAATTGCTATGTGTTAACTGTTATTTTCTGGTTGGTGACCCTTTACACTATTGTGGAAATCTGGGCTTTGCCCTCAGATGAGAGTCAGGACGGCCCTACTGGTTCGTACCCTACGGACAGGGATGGAGATGGGAATGCTTGACTGCGGTTGTGTTAGGAGGATCTCACGGGGCGCGTGGAGATTACTCAGGGTGTATAGTTTTTGGTAGGATGATCAGATTAGGATGATGTATAGGGACTAGGGGTCCTTCTTTTTGGTTTGGAGTATTTTAGTTTTGGAAAACTGTACTTATACAAATATTATCAGTTTTATATCATCTTTGAATGGGTCCCATGTACCATTTGATGTTTATGTAGAAATGTTTTGGATTTGTAATTGGAGGAACTTTTCCGCTGTCTGTAAATTATAATGACTCAATTATTTATCCAAAAGCATTTCCTGATTTATTTCTTTGTTCGTTTTTAATTACTTTTAGAAAAAAAAAAAATATACCCTCGCTTTGAAAAACGGGGTGTTACAATTTCAACTTTTGAGGTGATGTTGACAAGAGAGAAAAAACCACCCTATTACATAGGACTGTCATACTCAGTCCGAGGATCAGATATGCTTTCACATGTGATCTTCCATTTTTGGCTTGTTTGAAGTTGCCTTTTGTTAACTTGACTTCTTCATGTATTAAAACGTGCAAGCCCAATAAATGATCTGATTTTAGCCTTTGCACATGCTTGATGGGTTGCTTTCAATTTTAATGGACCATCCTCAGCCTATTCTATCATCCTCTTAGACTTAGATCTAGTTGTTCTTGTCCTTTTCCTTTTGGCCTTCTAACTTCTTTATTTCAAATACTTTTACTTATTCATTCTTTGACTTTATTGTTCATTTATTTAATGAATAAAAGCATTTGTACTGGTGAGATCACAACTTGGGCAGATCTGGAGATTTTCACTTTGCAGCCCATCCTCACGTGGTTCATCTTGATCATATGCCATCCTCACGTGGTTTTCCATCCTCAGGCCAAAATCATATTTTCCTTCTTTTTGCCTTAATGATTAATAACCTATTATCTTATATGAATACAATCAAGAGCACATGTTAGTCATTAACCACAATCATAATCTCTTAAGTAATTTTGTTATCATTAAAATCATTTGAGAGATTTTGTCTCAACATTATCTCATGCTCGCTATGATCCAAATGAAAAGTGAAAGATTAATTAATTTGAATAGGGCCATACATTAGGAGTCACTTGGCACAACTTTAAGTCACAAGAGCGGGGAAGTCTTCAAGGTGTGGTAAAAACCATATCAAAGAGTGTCTGACAGGAAGAAGCATATGCTATTGGTTAAGTAGTCTGACCACACAATTCATAATTCTCCTATGAGCAAAAGGTGGGGAGATGCTAACCCGATTAACCCAAACTCAGGGAGAGCATACACTCTGAATGGTAAGCAGACTAAGAAAAACAATTTGTTTACTGGTACGTGCTTTCTCAATCATGTATAGCCAAATTTATATACCAAAATATCAATTATCTCTTCCAGAATTGTGTTTTTGGAGCGATGCTTAATTACATATAATTTTATACACCACAAGCAATAAATAATGAATATTGCTAATAATGACAATATAAAAGACAAACCTATTATTTATTTTTGTAATGGTATATAAATTGATTTTGACCCTTACTGAATTAAGATTTTAGCTATGTCCATGGTTATAGTCCATTTAAAATCTTTCTCATTATGTCGAACCAAATACAATTTTTTTTCTCTTCTCTCTTGAATGTAACATATTTCTAGTTTTTTTATTCTCTCTCCTACTTTCTATTAAAATCTTCTACTTTTTCTGTGTTGAATTTAACACGCTTTAAAGTTCATTGACTAATTAAAAATGATAAATGAATTTAAAACACTATTTAACTTTAGAAAAAAATTATTATTTCTTTCCACATTTCCTATACACTGCTAGAAAGTAATAAAAATAAGTCAAAATTAGACTATTAATTTGTTGAATTTGACTTATAAATAAACACATCGAATGAGCGGTGTAAAAAGTACTTACCAAGATGTTGCTTTGACCCGAGATGGTTTGTGGGCCAAAACAATGTTTTTACGGGATGTGCCAAACACACTTGCTAAACGAATTTAGGATTATATATGCACTGCCATGCATTTTGACTCTTCAATCAAAATTGTTCTGTTTAAATTTTATGGTAGATTATAATAATTTTAAACAAAATTGTTCTGTTTAAATTTAAATCATAGTCACAAGAATGTAAATACACACTACCTACGGACTGATTCTGTTTTTTAGTTTTCATAAATTCCCTTTAAACATTAAATATAAATAATTCTACGTGAATCAATCTAAATATATTTTATGAAATTTATTTTTTTTTTGATAAATTTAAGTGAATAACTATAAGAGTTTAATTGTTATATCATATGATCAATCCATCATAATCATTTACGAACAATGAAAAAAAATATAACTTTAAAAAATAATATTCAATAGATTAAATGATCAAACGGTTATAATTCACTTTGTAATTATAAAATATAAAAGATATAGAGGCGATGGTAGTAGTAGAGTGGTATGGTGCATTAGAGTGCATTGAATAAGCAATAAGCAAAGCAAAACGCTTAAACGCTTAAACGGAGGAACTCGCTTCTCCAAAAGCTATTCTTATTTTTCCCTTCTTCCACTCCTCCATCTTCTCCAACGCCTTGTCACATTCTTTCATTCTACCAATATTTACCCCAAACAAACCCAACGGTAAATCCTCATCCTCTTCACCTTCTTCTTCTACGCATTTTCTCTTCCGCCATTGCTTTCCTCATCCGAGCCTCCTCTGCATTTTCTCTACATCCATTCCTCTCAGATCATCTCCTTTCCCCAATTCGAATCCAATTCATTGCACCTTCCTCACTTTTTAGGGTTCTCGTCGAGGTAACGTTCTTCCGTTTTCTACGTTCCTTTTATTTCTTTATTTATTTATATTTTGAATTATTTATTTCGCGAATGATTGTTTGCCGTGACCACATTCTTCATTGTTTTCTACATTTCGTGTTTCGTATTCATCTCGATCGTTATATTTCATTGTATCAATTTTGTGTAATGCTATGATCATCATCGTTGTTGTAGGTATACTGTTTTTTCCCTTGCAATGGTATGTTCTCCTGGAAGTGGGAGAATGGAGGTTATGGCAAGGCTTCTTGCTGCTGGATGTTTCTCTCAAACTGTAGGAGGTAATAGAACCAGACTCTGCCTCTTAGTTTTTCTTATGCTGACATTGTTTTGTGAAATCATATTATATTATTTAGGTTCAAATATGTTTTTAGTACCAAAAATATCTTGTACTTTATTTTGAGTTCCCTGCAAAATATTTTTTGTTTTCAGTCATTGGAAATATACAATTTTTGGCTTTTGCTGTTTATTATTTTGTTTTAGTTCTTACAAGGTTTGTTTTTATTAGAGTTGGTCTTGTAGTTTGTGTGATATTCATTTAGTCCTTATGTAGCTCATATTGAAGATATTACATGATCAATTCCAACATAAACAAACATTTAAAGCACTAAAATAAACTAATAAGCACCAAAAGCGAAAAATCATACACTCCTTTGCATGGACTAAAAACAATTCTTTTTTATGTGGATTAAAGACAAAAAAATTATATTTGTAGGGACCAAAAACATATTTAAGCCTATTATTTATTGTTAACATATGCTTTTACTGAAATGTAATACTGTTCCTATATTTAATTCATGGAAGTTATTTTCCAATTTTTTATTCTCATAATTTGTTTTTGCATGGCCTTGGAAGATGACTTTGCTCGACAGAAGTCAGCTGCTGAGTATATTTATAGACAACTTTGTGAGGCAGATGAAGCAAATTTGCTTAATGAAGAAGGTTGCCTTGATCTCTTTTTCTCTAGTGTGGATAGTCTCCATTGGATATTAATTGATTGCTCTATTTTATTTAATTCAGGGATTTAGTTTTTACTTGAGTTGGCAGCAGAATGAATGTGATGAGTGTCAAATATTGAAAATTAATAAATTTCCTTTTTTGTTTTGTTTTGTTATGGAGGTGGTTTAGTACTACCAATAGTGATCCTATATTTAAGGTAGAGTACTCCTTCTGTGTGGAGTGCCATGTTCACATTCAAAGACTTTTTATATACCCAAGAAAGTGAAATGTCCTAATGAATGAAATACTCCTACTCAAGCTGGAATAATATAATCCAAACCAAAATAAACTCTTCAAGTACCAAATAATAATAAATAATCTCTAATAAAAAAACCTCAATTACAAAAGGACCCAAAATAGTCCAATCTACCTCAGAGGGGGAGAACAAGTGCTTCACCGGTGTGAAAAGGACTTATGGTTGTACTAGCCTGTGTAGTTTTCACAATTTTGCTATTCTGCTATTCTGCTTTAGCCTTCTATCATTTCCTTTACTTCTTCTTCATGTGTACAATAGTTGATTTGCTTTCCTTTTCCAGGCTTCAATTTTTACAGGTACAGTCTTCACTATAGTCTGGGATATTTAAACTATTGCTTAACATTTTATATATTACAGATATGCATGTTTATGGTGAGAGGCCCATGACTGATCCCTTGCAGCTGGTAAGGTTTGCCTTTTTTTTTATCCCCCCTTTTTTTGTGTGCTAGTGAACTAGTATTAATGTACTTCTTCCCAAGGGCCTTTTTTTGAACCTTTCATATATATTTTTTTTATTGGTGTTGAGGATTTACTGAAATTCAACGGATCCATCCCTGTGTTACTGGGTATGGCAGATATATATATGGCCGATAATTGTTTCCTTATGTTTAGGAATTAGGATACCTTAATTTGCACATTTCAGTTTAGTCTTTAATCTAGCACAATTTCCGTCATTAGGCTTTGTTCTAAATTCTATTGATCACTATATGATTATGACCCTCTGCAATTTCTATGATATTTGCCGCGAATAATATGATTATATAACTGATGTTGTGTGCTTATGCAATGTGTAACTTTTAGCAGAGTACATACCTTATCCTCTAAGAATTTTAGATACAGTTTGACTTTGATACATTAGCCTGGCTTTGCATATTGTATAAGTGAACTCTTTCAAGTCTTTTGTGAGCTTATAACGTTATTTTATAATTTTTATTTGTAATCTTTAATTTACGTCTTTAATTGATTTATCTCGTTTAAGATGTCCAGTGGCATTATGGGCTGTAGCCTTTTCAACATTTTTCTTGATTTTTATTTTTGAAAGTTTCTCTAATATGCAACTGCTACCTGTAGAATTCAGTGTCATTTTGTGTGGATGTATTTTTATTTTCTGTCTACTCCAAATGATCAGTGAATTTAACCTTCTTAAATATTAAAGGATGGCGTATTCATCACAAGTGAACAGTGAATCATCCAATAGTTTGTTGGATGCAGCTTTTCTTTTATAATTACTTTCTAAATTGTGAAGTTGATTTACATATTACAAATTTCTTTACCTGGAGAGATTATCAGCTTGAAATATAATCTGGAATCAATTCATTTAACTGGTTGTCTGTATCCTTTTTCAGGTATGCTGCAACACTTGCAAGAAACCAATCAAGGACAGCCAATTTGCTGCTCATGCAGGTCTGGTGGACTATTTTCCATTTATTTTATAACTTTTTGGTTCTTATTTATGGGATATCTGAGGTTTACAACCAGTTACTGCATGGTTTTGTCTCATAATATTATTCTTTCAGTTTCCTTTTGCTCTGGAAGGTACTAAATATTGAATCTTCCTCATTTTACCTCCTTATTTTTCTCTATTTTTTCAGAACTTTGTAGATCGTTAAAACTCACAGAACAAACTGGGCTGGAGCTTAATGGCAGCACAGGGAATCGAAAACCTCCAAAGAAAGAAAGGAAAAAGTTATCAACTTCTGCTGCAGGTAACCTTAAAAGGAGAGATTAGGCAGTTGCAAACTTTTGAAGATACTATTACTTTCGATGGAAGTTCTTAAGTTTTTCTGAATATATTTTAATGGTAGGTTATAGTAAAATAAATTTTTGTGCTTCGTATCCCCTCATAACCTAGCTAATGCAGCTGGGAAGCGGAGAAGGTCTGAGTCGGTGAATAATATTGACACTTCTGTGTCACAGTCCCACTTGAACAGTCAAATCAGAGTGACTCCAAATTCCACTGAGGTTAAAGGTAAAAGCTCTTTCTTTTAAGTTCCGTCCGCTTTTGTAATTTTGTGCAATAAGTCAATGTATATCTTTGGCTCTCACTTTTTTAACCAATTTTTTTTTTGTATTAAGATAAGGTTAAAACAATTTGTCAATATATTTTTAGATAAATAATGGCTTCTTGGTGTTGATAAGATTTCCTAGTCAATTGATGCCAATTCTTTAACTTGTTATGTTGGCTTTCACACTGACCGCCTCCTCAACAACCAAATAATATTAGCGTTGCCCTAATGATGATTTTTATTGAACAAAAATAGCCTCTCCCAGCTTATAGAAAACTCAGCCTCTCCCCAATTATTATATCTGTGTGCTCCTATAAATTGAGTTAACTTGCTCACAAAATTATTTCTATGTAAACTCCAACTCACATAGATTCGTATAGACTCGCAAGGAATCGCAAGTTTGGGGATGATAGAACGGGTCTGCGACATAATTGTTATTTTCTTCATGACATGCCTAAAAGTAAAATGACAGTGGGCAGTGTTTTTTTAAAAACTAACTAAAATTCAACGTTCGAATGATATGGCTTTGTAGTGCACAAAACATTAACCGTAGTTGCAGCACTCGATTCTATAGATTAAGATTCCAACTTGAATCCATCTGCAGTGGAGGTGAATGACGCTGTTTTGAGTCTCAATCCATTGCTACCTTCAAGACAAAGTTATAAATCCGAGAAAATGAACATACCTAATATTGCTAGTTTGCATTGAACACAAAAGGCTAACAAGGTGAATGAACTCAACTCCGATGAGCTGAAACCTACCAAACAAAATCCAGCTCCAATGAAGGGAATCCAGTCCCACAATACTTCACTATTTAGTAATTTTGAACCTTGTGATCTGTCCATTGGTTTTGAACTTGTTATGCTCTTTTTGCGTGTTGAGTTGTGAACCTCTGTTTTGTGGTATTCCAGTCTGGTCTGACCAGTGTAGTTAAATTGCCATTCAGCTCACAAGATTGCACAATCTTACTATTTTTTTCAGTTCTCTGATCCCAATTCTGAATGAAATTGCGAACTTCTAAGATCACCTGAGATCATGTAAACTGGTGGGATTGTGCGAATGCCTAAATTCTGGTTTTTAAACACCTGTTTTCTGGGTTAAAACTTAAAACAGATGAGTGCTAACCCGATTTCTTCCAAAACTACGAGTCTTCAAACCTCTACGTGAAGAGACTTGCTGCTGGTTCCTGCTCATGCCCATGCCATAGTGTTGGCTCCTCTGTAACTGCAAGTGTGCCTTCTAAAATTAATGCCCTTATGCGGTCAACATAAAATTTGTATTAAGTAGATTGCATAGACTCTAGAGTTTGAGGAGAGAACTTTGCTGCATAGTCAATATTTTGATCTGATTTTATTAAACCTTTTGAAATATCAGTTAATGTCGACTAGTTAATTTACTTCCAGAAATGTTTAATGTGATTTTGATAGTTTAGACAATTAAATTCTTATGTTTATTTGGTGCATGTTATACATTTTTTAATCTATTTTCTCTGTAATATGGCTGGGTTATGGATAATATTGCTGTTCTAATCAATTTGAATCCTCAATTTTGTAGATATGGCATCTTTGTTGGAGGATAAGGGGGTTAATCATGGAAATAGAGTTCTCCAGGCTTCAGTAATGCATCCTCCAACAAAACGACATAAATTGTATGCTTTCTTAGTCCATCAGTCATCACATATATCTTGAAGTTGGAATAACTTTAGTAGAAAATTAAATTGAATTCTTTTGTTGTTATATACCTTCACTTTCCCTCCCCCTTAAAAGTAATTTACTACTTATTATATAGAAAACTAATGGCAAAGTTTATCAATAATCAAGTAATTGGGCTTGGGCTCAAACTTATTGTTAGTCATTTGATCCCATTCCCAGCATAAACTATAACTAATATGACTTGCCCTGCTTGCTATATATTAATCTTGATTACTATGAAATTAATGTTTGGCATTCAATGTTTCTCCCCATTTCTTCTTTCCGCCGTAAAGTGAATTTGTTCCGAATGTGTTTCTGATGCAGGACAGCAAGCACACATCCAGCGTTACTAGAAAGACATGGAACAGAGTCTGGAGTGACAAAAACTGTGAGTTTAACAGATGAAATTCCTCGTAAGTATCCAAGTTTGTGCTGAAGTCATTTGTTCTTGCTGGACTCACCATGATTAACTTTTTCTACTAAATTTTGTATAATGAATTATCATTTGAAGAAATAATTGCTGTACTTGATGTCCAAACAATTATTAAATATTTTTCATCATATGTAATTTTTCCGACACCGAAGCATATGTAATTTTTTATTGAGAAACTACTTGAGTAAGCACACAGCTTGCAGTACTAGATAGCCATAAAACAGAGTCTTGAGTGACCAAAACTATGAGTTTAACAGATGGAATTACTTTTGATCGTCCAACTTTGTGTGCTAAGTCATTTGTTCTTGACTCACCATGATGAACTTTTTGCTAATAGATTTTGGCTAATGAATTATCAATTGAAGAATAAAATGCTGTATTTGATTTACAAATAAATAATAACTTTGTCCCATCATATCTCAGCTAGGGATATGCTAGAACATGGGCATGTATACTTTGAAAACATGTTAGCATGACATCTTGGACACATTTGATTCCTGAAATTTCCTTTTTTCATATATAAGATGCCAGAAATTCCTTGATATTAGTAGTTATGAATTAACATGAAAATTATGTTTTACTTTCCAAAAGAATACATGTATATGAATATTCATTTTACCAAATCAAGTTGTTCTGCATTCATAAATTTAAGATTGGCAATACCGCAATAAGCATGTTCCTATCCACCTGTGCCCAAAGTTGCAAATCTCCAATAAATCTATCCATGGCATCAAATATGAAAATTGAGTTTAAATGTAAAAAATAGTTTCATACTTTTAAAATTTTTGATTATCTGGACACTGAAGGTTATCTAATTTTTATGAGGAACTACTTGGAAACTGTTTATTTTCTTCCAAGTATGGGCAAAAGCCTCTTTTGTTAGTTGTTTGAGTAAACGAATTGTAGTCTTTCAGAGTTTTTGGTAATGTTCTATTAATTTTTTATTTGCAATTGTGTTTTTGTTGACTTTATATGTGTGGAAACACAGTGCATACTTTGTTTTTTAACCGAGTTTGTTATGTATTTGGGGTTTCAGTCCTGGCCATGGAAAGAATAACCTAATTATTTTTCCTGGTTCCATTTAGGGAAGGATTTGAATGAGAAGACTGTTTCAGAACATGGAGAGGGCATCCATAAGAGCGTTCCGCAAGACAATATGCAACAACGTTTGATGAAAAATGGTATATAAATCAAGATATTTGTTCAGTTTAACAAGTCGTTAACCTTTTTTGCAACTCTTGTGGAATGGAAGCCCATTCCTCAAATACTTATTTCCTTCAATTCTTCAGTTTTGAGTAGGTTCTAATATGATTTTGCATTCTCTCTCTTTCTCTGGTGTTGGTTCAACACTTGCACATTTTTGTTAGTTTAGATTTTCCTGCACCTCTTGCTACGAAGATATATTATTCTCAAAGGATCAATCGACTGCGTGCCGCTATACGTCATCAGTACTTTGAGAACTTGGACGAGGAATTATGTACTGATGTCTCGTGTCCAAAGACATCACATAGAGAGATGGTTGCATTGCAAGATTCGTCTCAAGGGGACCCTTCATTTGAACAAACGGACAATGTGCTCAACAAGGAGGTATGTTAATATTCAATCTTCTTATTTAAGGGTGTTTTGTATTATAGGTTTTATTTAAGTCTTGTGACGTATCTTATGTAGCTTTTATGTAGTTTAGTGTTAGATGTATAAATCATACAAACATGATTTAACGTGTTGTATGTTGTTGGCTTCCGATGTATGTTTTAATCATTTGTTCTTATTAAACAGAAAAGGAAGAAAGTGATGAGAAATTAAGACCTACAATCTACTGGCAGGCTACAGCTTTCTGTCTGATTGCTAAAAGACTGAATTGCGTGTCATCCCTTCCTTTCTTCCCGCCCAGAAAAGTTCAGTTCCATGCAAATGACAAAAAACTGACTCATTATTTATTTGAAAACAGAGCCACTTGACAATGATGTACTCCGCCCAAAAATCTGATCATATTCTTGCAAAAAGCTCTGAAGTTTGCTTGACTAAAGCAGGAGGCATGCCTAGTCGTGGCTTGTCAAATCAGTTTATTCATGACAATGCAGCTACTCATGCTGGTTTAACTAATGGCAATTTTCCTCCAAAGGCTTATTCTTTTGCAAGCAACCCAGGTAATCTGTTATTTATGTTGTCTTTTTGGTTTCATTATTATACTAAACCACATCAAGGATAGCATATGCTAAATTAAGAAACTTCAGAACTCATCAAAAGAATGTGATAGAACCCGTGAATTCAAGAAAACGAAATGTATATCATTGATTGTAAAAGGTTGAGCTTGAAGCTCTACAATGGTGGAAAATACTAAAGAAAGATAAACCAGAGCATAACTGCTCCTAAACCTTAGAGAAATCCCTCCTAAGTCTAAGTGTTCCTAGACTTTTCTGAATGCCTTCATAACCCCCCTTCCCTCCTACTTATAGCAGAATTGTTTTAATCAGGGAATAACCACCTAATTCTTATTCTTTATTCAATCCATCTATTAGGCTAAGGCCCAACATTCAGTATCCTATCAGAATGTCTCTCTAACTATGTGACTGCTAGTGGCTTTCACAACGTTTTGATGCTCCCTGATATGATACAACTAGTTTTTAAGTGCAAGCTTTGACAAGAAGCAACCAAAAATGTTACAAATTTTCCTTTTTTTTATGTTTTGCATTAGGCTACTATGAGTATGAGAATATGTTGCACATAAGGATAATGTGTTTGTTTTGTAGGAAATACCCTGGGAACCATGCAACAGCTAAACGGGAGTGTTTCTGTTCTTTAGTACCCTTGGTGGGAAGTTTTTGGCTAGGAAAAAGTACAGGTGACCAGTACATTGAGGTTAGGATTTAGCTCTTTTTTGAAGCCGATAAAGCAAGTTACTCACATTGTTTCTCCCTTCACATGCCTTGTAAATGAAAACTTCTGCTATATAAAGGATGGGAATAAAAAAAAAGTTCGTTCTATGTCTGAATTTCATGTTTTTATTGCTGACACCGGCAAGTAAGAGTAGTATACCAATTAAGATTTCATGGAATAGTTAAAGAGATAGAGTTTTGGTTTTGGTGGTCAATTTGATCAAAATTGTCGATGGAGTTGGCCTAAAACACTAGGATTCATTCATACCGGTAAGTCTGTATTTCAAGTTTTTTTGCGACATATTCTTGAGATAACCTGCATTATTTGATTTAATCCATGATCACAGAATTGCTGAATACTATGTTAGTTCTATTACAAATTATACATTGCGTTTTTTGACTTCCAAAAATTCTATCCCAAGTACATAGCCAAGCAGGGCCTCTCTCTCTCTCTATATATATATATATATATATGTGTGTGTCCTTGTGTTGTGTCGGGGACAGGTATGGATAGTGATAACTGTTTGTAAGTGCAGATTATCCATATCTTTTATGGGTTTGTATTTCGCCATTTCCTGTTCAAACTGAACACCTATCCTTCTCTGCTCGTGTGAGTGACAGGATTCCTCCAATAGTCATTTCATTTGTGTGATAGGATCTTTATATCTATCTATAAGGTACTAGTATAGAACATGCATGTTTAGTCGAGTCCTAACTTTATTGTAAGAGTTTAATTAAACTGCATTTTAACAGCTTAAAAAAGGAGCTATTGAATAAGGACTTAAGGTCAGATTTTGCTCCTTTACTAGCTGATTCTCTTTTTTGGAATAGCCGAGTAATAGAGTGTTTGCGGTGTGGTTTAATAAAAGGTCACGTGAGCTATTTAGTGAATAATTTCTGACTTTTAGATTAAATGATATAGACGGTGAGGATTTGTTGTCAAACTTAAGTTTGACACTTGGTGTCATTTGATCCTGACCCCTTCTCTCTCCAATATACGGCATTTTTTTTTAATTTTTTAGCTCTTTATCATGTAAGAATCTTAAATAGTGAAATTTTTATTTAAAAAAATGGAAAAGAAATTTTTTTTTATTAATCAAAATAATACTAATGGTCAATTTTACAATTGTTTTTGATAGATTTGAATTCGATACTTTGAGACTCCATGATTAAACTTTTACTTTTAGCTATTTACTGTTCAAACTGAACACCTATCCTTCTCTGCTCGTGTGAGTGACAGGATTCCTCCAATAGTCATTTCATTTGTGTGATAGGATCTTTATATCTATCTATAAGGTACTAGTATAGAACATGCATGTTTAGTCGAGTCCTAACTTTATTGTAAGAGTTTAATTAAACTGCATTTTAACAGCTTAAAAAAGGAGCTATTGAATAAGGACTTAAGGTCAGATTTTGCTCCTTTACTAGCTGATTCTCTTTTTTGGAATAGCCGAGTAATAGAGTGTTTGCGGTGTGGTTTAATAAAAGGTCACGTGAGCTATTTAGTGAATAATTTCTGACTTTTAGATTAAATGATATAGACGGTGAGGATTTGTTGTCAAACTTAAGTTTGACACTTGGTGTCATTTGATCCTGACCCCTTCTCTCTCCAATATACGGCATTTTTTTTTAATTTTTTAGCTCTTTATCATGTAAGAATCTTAAATAGTGAAATTTTTATTTAAAAAAATGGAAAAGAAATTTTTTTTTATTAATCAAAATAATACTAATGGTCAATTTTACAATTGTTTTTGATAGATTTGAATTCGATACTTTGAGACTCCATGATTAAACTTTTACTTTTAGCTATTTACTTCAAATATTATTATTATTATTATTATTATTATTATTATTATTATTATTATTATTATTATTATTATTATTATTATTATTATTATTGTTGTTGTTGACATTCCTGTCCACTTCTAGGGAAAAAGTAAGATATTTTGAATTTTTTTCTTTTAAAATGAATTATAAGAAAAAAAAAATCATTCGTTAGTATCTTTCTATATTGTCAATAATATAGCTTTAAAAAGAAATTCAAAATATCCTACTTTAAAATTTATATTCTAAAATGTGTTATTTTTTGGGACTTCAAGAGGTGTTATTCTAAAATGTGTTATTTTTTTTAGTCTATTCATTTGTTATTTATTTACTATTCTTTATGACATTGCAAATAAATTAGCAACTTCTTATTTTGTATCTTTTTTGGAGCCAATTTCTCCTATATTTTATTTATTAAAATAAAAACTGGCATATATCCGATTCTTTTCTTTAGTCCATGATTACTCAAATTCATTTCTTTTCAGAGGAAAAAAAAAGAAAATAATTTTACATATATTAGAAATAAAATAGAAGTAATGAATAAAATACACAAGATATACGAATTATACTCATAATTTAAAATATTATTTGAATGTTACGGAAAATTCTACTCAATCTTTATAATTTATTTATTTATTTATAAATTTTAATTAATTTTTTATTAATTAATAATTAATATTTTTAAATTATTTAGTTATTATTTTTTATTTTTTTTATCAATTAATACAAAAATAAAAAATATGTGTAGAAGGTCTCGTTCCTATGATAGGATCAACTACTATATTAAAAACTAAAAAATAGAACATTTTGAATTTTTTAATTTAAAAGTGGGTATCTTTTTTATTTTAAAAAAAAAGATATTAAGAGAGAAAAAAAACCCTAAAAATTATGATCAGATGACCATATAAAAATACATGGTTCTACTCTTATTGTAAGTCTTTTATGGAACTATAGAAGTCATAACGAGTAAGATACAAACAGATTTGTCACTACTTGAGCCTTTGCGACATGTTTTATAGTTTCGAATTAAATACAGAAAACCACGTCCCACGTTGTAATAAAGATGACAACACTTCTTCAAATCAGGGGGTGGGTGGAGAATATGCTGCTTCAGTTAGTCATATTTATATTAGGTTATTATTCTCATACTATTGTAACATACAAGTTAATTTTAACATGCACTTAATTTAAGTATTAATTTGAAACTCACTAGCAAACTTATTAAGAACTTGTCAACAAAAAAAGAAAGATCATTAAGAACAAAACTTTGAACCGCCATATGCTTTTATAAAAAGATGAAAAGTGTGTGTGCAATTATGCAGAATATCACCATACATTAAAACATTAGTATTTCGAGAAGTGTTAGCAATACTTCTCAAATAAAATTCTTCAATAAAGAGTGGTTAATAGAGTTCAAATATATGATTAATAATGGTAATAATAGGTCACAATTTATTAACATAATTAACCATATAATTATGAAGATTATTAATTAGCCAGAATTTTCAGTTGTATATCCAAACATAAATTTTGGTTAATACATATAAAATATATGTGAAAAACTTAAAATTATGTATGTGTGAACTAAAGATATAGTTCATGTTGATCGAAATTGCGGTTAACTATGTTTAGTCGATAATCACACATTTAGACAATGTTAATCAATTAAATCATTTTTGTTTTTACGTCAAATATAGTGTTCAAATATCACTTATCCTTTATGATAGAGTTAAATGTACATAATTGAAATCACTTTAGAATGCTAATTAGGTAGTGCGATTGATACTCATTAATCGTGCATGATCTATATACATTTTACTTAATTTTAAAAAGAGTGTTGAAGAAAGTGTATTAATGAATAATGAGTGTCTTACTAGTACTCTTCTAATTATTTTTTAGAATGAAATTTAGATATATTTATATCTTATAAATTATTCTAAACTATTACTACTAATTCAAAAATAGATATGCAAATAGTATATTATTGTTTTCACATTATCATCCGATCATATCTCAAAATAAAAATATATGTTGATATTTTAATAACCCTTGTTCCAACATAATAAATATATTTATTTTTAAGTAATGTGATTTGTAAATTAAGGATGAAAAATCAGAATAAAATGTTGTTTGGTTGTATTGATTAATCTAGCTCCAAGGGAAATGTTTTCTTTTTAAAAAAAACATTCTGAGGGAAATGTTATGAAAACTTTCTATCTGTTGATAAAAATGAAAATTTATCTCAAATCTAATTATAATAATGGCAAAGGAATGATTGACATGAATAGCAAAATTGAGCATGTATAAAGTAAAATTGGGTGGCAAAATTAATCAAAGTTGTTGATAGAATGGCCCTATATAACAATGCACTTGAAAGTCATTATTTTAGTGTATTGATATTATATAGTATGGTGGGGTTACGATGACCTTTACCTACCGCTAAGTTGTGTGGTAGGAAGCCTAATAAGCAAGGACAATGCCACTAAGCTTAACCAACCCATTTTGGATAGAGACAATAGGTTTTAGTTTCTTCTTATGCACTATATTTTGATAAATTCTACAATAATGCTATCAATAGGCCATTAGTTTGATTATAGTCTAACCAATTGTTTTCAGCTCATATGTGTTTATAAAAAGGAAATAATCTCCCTCAAAATATAATGTTACATTAATTATTAATTATGGATTGATTAGTCATAATTACAATTTACTTTTTTTATTGTAAGTTTCATATAATGTGGCGTAATATAATATATGTAGATATCTCTTTCGATTGAAACTGAAATTATGGTTCGTCATATTGTGAGATACTAATATCTTCTGTTAGATTCAATAATCACTTTAAATTATTACAATTTTTTAACAAAAAAAAATTAAGATTTTATAGAACATAAATAAGGGGTAATCAATCATTTTTGTTCTTAAATGTATATGCCAACACTTTCGTATTTGAATGTATCGAAATTTTAAATATATTCAACTAACCATAAATATAATTATATATATTTTTGTAATTCTAATGCATATATACTATTTTCGTAATTCTATAGCTGTTGTTGTCCAGTTTATTGGTGATGGTTCAGTTGATTATTTTCTTTGCATATAAAGATATAAAATAAAATCGTATAAATAGGTCAAGATGCCCAATTTCAATATCAGTTGCACTCTAGATTGCGTAGGATTTATTTCTATCCTTTGGTAATACTAACGGGTGTTAGATGTGGAATGCTACATTATTATGGTGTCACTTTCTTTTTACATTAACTCTCCAATTCTTTGCCTAAAAACTCAATAATTTAAAATTATGTAAAATTTAATTAAAAATTATTTTAATTAGAATTTAAATTTAAATTCTCTTAAACGATTTATTATTTATATAAATTAATTAACCACTTAAATATAATTATTTAATCGATATTTTAGTTTAACACTCATTCAGTAATTAATTAGTTAAGATATACGATAATATATGCAATAGTGCATGACTACTTATTTTTTAAAATAAAGAAGTACACGTCTATTGGCAACTACTACTACATATGATTATGGGTTTAAATAACTATTGTCATACATTATAAATATTAATCACTAATCAATCATTAAATATAAACATGAAACCAAGTCTTTTATATTTCAAAATTATATTTATACTCAAAATAGGTTAAATTACATCCGTGGTCCCTTAACTTAATTTCAGATAACGTTTTAGTCCTTAATTTTTTTTCTTCCCAATTAGTCCTTTATTTTAATTTTAAGTGACAATTTGATATTTTATATTTTAAAATTTCAATAATGTTATCATTTTTTATACAAAAATTCAAAAAAAAAAATTCAATCAAAACTCATAAAATTAATTATATTCTTCAATATAATACAAATTTCATCAAATTCGTAACGCAAATCTTCAAATAAACTCATATTTTCATACTTTATTTGATATTGTTAGGAATAAATGACTAAAACGTTACCTGAAATTAAGTTAAGGAACCACAGATATAATTTAGCCCTCAAAATACGAAAATATAAAGTTACTTACTAACTGAAAAAGTTAACGAGTAAAGTGATAAAATAGTTTGGAATTCAATTCTTATCTTTAACATAATATTGATAAATTAACAATTAATATATTAACATTAAATATTTTAATAAATATTTATATTCTAAATAATTAATTACAGTTGACACTTATGATTAAATTTTCCATATGCAGTGTCTTAAATTCACAATTAAGTTGATGGTTATCCTTGATTAGAAAATAAGATTTAATATGTGAAATATTTCAGATTATCACTTTATATTTGAGAATATTTCACATTATCACAATTGTTCCCCCAAAAGGTATATTAAAGGGTAGGTTGTAAAAGTTGAAAATCTAAAGTCTATGTGTTGTGTTGCTTGTAAAAGAAGGTTATCAATGATTAGACTAGTTGTGAGTGTGAGGGAGGAAAAAGCCACACCTTAAATTATAATTTTCGATATTTAACTGTGTATTATTTATTTATTTTATAAACTACAACTATTAAAAATGTTCATTGCAATTTACCATTGACATGTTTTTTTTTATATTGTCCACTAAAAAGTATAAACAACTACGTACAGTATACATTTTAAAAAGTTAAATATGATGGTGAATAAAAACAAAAATTGACGAATTATATAGTTAAATTAATAAAATTTAATATTGTTGAATTGTATATTTTGTTATAATAATATAAATTATTGTAAAATAATTTCTATTTTTTTTTATAAAAGAAATATATTAGTAATAATTTTATTTGGATACTTAAACTATTCATTTTCGTCATAAATCAAATTTAAAAATTTTGAGGATTTTTTTATAAGTAAAATTAACTTTTATTCAAATGCTAACATGAGAATATTACTATTAAATTTATCAAAACATTCCCCATCTATATATTGACATCAATAAGAGATAAAAAAATACGTTAACGATAAATATAAATATTTCAAAGTCAATAAAAATTACATAATAAAAAATACAAAAATCACAATTTTTAATCTCATTTATTTTAAGCTTTAAAAAAAATAGTTGTTGGTGTTCGTTAATATACCAACTGTATGTTGACTTTGACATGATTGATTCAACCATGTGTTGGCAAGTCGTGTGTAAAACTAACAGAGTGTTGAATTTGGTGTTAACCTACTCTTATTCAAAATAATATATCGACTAAATGAATCATTCAGAGACATTTTAATCAATACAAGAAGTGCAAACTTAAAACAAACTAAAACGTTGCAATGAGACATAAAATATTTACTAAGACGGAAACGAGATAACTTCATACTCGAATGTCGAAATCACAAAACAAAACGAGAAGAAAAAAAATAAAATATATGTAAAATCACTTTTTTAGTCAAATGAGATAAAAGAATGAATTGGATGATGATTTCAGGTCAAAAAATGACCTTAAACCATCCCTCTCTAATAAAATAAAATAAAAAAGGATTAAAAAGAAAATAAAAAGACAATAACTTTTTAGATTTTTTTCGCTCTAAGAATTTTATCAATTACTTTATAGCAAATAAATTATAGTTTATAAATTTTTATGATTAAATTAGAGTTATGTCATAAAAAAACTATCTCATAAGTTTAGAAGCTTTCAACGAAGTTTTAAAAAAGAGTAATTTTTTTTAATATTTATATTCAATTAACCATTAGTTTTTTCAAAACACATCAAATTTAATCTAATAGTTTAATCGCTATTAATTAATTTGTCTAATACTAAATGCATATGATATTATGCCATTTATATGTTATCCACTATTTTTCACCGAACTTAATTGTTTTAGTTTAACACTCATAGAGATATACATCTACAACTCTTCTTTATTAGAAACATATCTCCTATTGTAATTGCGTGACCCAAATACTAATTTCAACCATTTAATCTTGATCCTTGATTGAAATTACTTAAAACTGATTTTACAAAAATGTAATAAAAAGTATTCAATCTTAAATTAACGACACAAATCATCTATAGCATATAACTGCGTCATTCCCTATGAAAAACACCTTACCTTTTTATTACCTCTATCTCTAAAATGGGACTATTTTTCTTTTTATAGACAAATCATCACTCACAATTATTTGAACATATTAGACATTAAAAAAATTATATTATTTAAATATTTAAAAAATCCACATTATTTAATTTAATTATTTTAAACTGTGTATATCTAAATATTATGGTTAAGAGAGGAACAATTTATTACCAAGACTCTTAAATCTTATTTATGACTAATGATGTCTAGAGTTTGACTAAGACTTTCTCAAATTACATTCATTCTCATAAAATCAATCATCCAAACAAATTTAACAGTCTCACCAATTTTTTCTTCTCACAGACAAAACAACAAAGAAACAGTTATTCAAATTCAATTATCCTTTTATCACAAACAAACTCTCACTTTTTTCCTCTTCCTTTGACACACACACAAAAATAATCCATTTGTTTCATTCCCCACAAAACAAAAAATCAAATATTAAATTAACTTCCCCTGAATCAACTCTGTTTGAAAGTCGAAAATTTGAAAATTTGGGATAGAAATTGGTGATCTGGGTATGGCTATAATAAGGAGTATAATAGAAGACATGAGATCCAGATCTCATAGGGTAGCGGTTGTGGTAGATAAGGAAGAAGAGAAAGTGGTGGTTGGTGATAGTTTAAGGCAAAGTTGTTGGGCCAACATGCCTCAAGAGCTTCTCCGTGAAGTTCTTCTCCGAATTGAGGCGTCGGAAGACACGTGGCCGCCGAGGAAGAACGTTGTTGCATGTGCTGGAGTGTGCCGGAGTTGGAGAGTTATCACTAAAGAAATCGTTAAAAAACCTGAACTTTCATCTAAGATAACTTTCCCCATTTCTGTTAAGCAGGTTTCTCTCTCTCTCTGTCTATCTGTTCTCAATTACTTTCTCTTTTCTCAAATGGGTTATGCTCAAAATCACGTTTTTTAATTACTTGCTTGTTCTTTTTATTTTCAGTTCAATTTCTTACACCATGTGTTTTTTTGTTTCTTTCTAATTTTATGTTGGATTGGGTTGTTTTTATTGGGGCATTGAGCTAATTTGGGTTTTGAATTCCAATTTTAGTATGATTAATTGGTTGAATGAGTGCAACAATGTTTTCTTATGCTACCTTGTTTTTTTTTTTTTTTGTTATTTGAAATGTTTTGGTATTAATTTTTGTGATGAAAATTTAGTACAATTTTATGTTGGATTGGGTTGTTTTTAATGGGAAGATTTTTTTAAATTTTATCATGATTAATTGCTTGAATGAGTGCAACAAAGTTTTCTTATGCTACCTTGTTTACTTGTTATTTGAATTGTTTTAATATTAATTTTTATGAAAATTTAGTACAATATATTTTTTTTAAATATCTTATTGTTGTTGTTGTATTGAATTACTTAACTGTGTTTTATAACAAAAAAAAAAAAATATTGTGTATGTTTTGATGATGCAGTAGTTATCTATGCCATGGAGGCTGTGAAGGTTAAGGAATCACTAGAGCTGAACTAGCAATTTTGATTTTGTCTTCCAACATTTAATTTGTTTGAGATATTAATAATCTGTTTCTTTGTATTTATTTTCTTTTTCTTTTACCCTTCTGATCTGTGTTTATTATACTATCTTGTAACGAAAAGAAAATGTTCAATCCTTCTAAATTTTATTTTTCTCTGTGGAAAATTGGTATTTTGGTTGGTCAATGTTATTCGGGATAATGTTAGGTTTTTTGGCCTAACTCTAGATATTTTGTGATGTCAATTTTTTCTGTAATTTCCTTAAAAGACTTTGTAAATGACTAGATTTTGTAGCATCTGGGTTTTATGACTGTTATAATTAGCACCCTTAGTCTCTCTTGCATCAATATCCACTGTTTTGGCTAGGATATAATCATGTTTTGATTGAATAATGGCTATTGAAATTTTGTTGTTGTTCACATATAATTTTCCAAATCAAATAGTAGAATGAGAGGTCACTCTCTTGGGCTAATTGAGTGGACACCATAAGATGCCTGTTTGGTGTGGAATACTATAATGGAATTGCAATTAAGATTCCCTTGTATGTGGAAGTGCATGATGATTGAATATGACTATGGTGTTTGTCTTCATATTTCTTAGTAATATAATACATTGTTTTACTTTTACAGCATTGTAACATTATCTAACATGTTTCTTTTGTGTAATAATTTTGGCAGCCGGGCCCAAGGGAGAATCTCATTCAATGCTTTATAAAGCGCAACCGGTCCACTCAAACGTATTATTTATTTCTCAGTTTAACTAGTTGTGAGTATACAATTAAGCTTTGGTTGATTTCTTTCTGTAAAAAACTTTAGTTTATTTCTTGCGTCATTCTTTGGTTTCCTTTTTTGATATCTAAAGCTTCTAATTCTGAGTTTGAGTATTCCTTTCGGTGATTCTCTTCTTTAATTCAGCGCTAGGTGACGACGGAAAGTTCCTTCTGGCTGCACGCAGATGTAGACGTCCTACATGCACAGATTATATTATCTCTCTACATGCCGATGATATGTCAAGAGGAAGCAACAACTATGTTGGGAAACTGAGGTGAGCTGCTAACTAATCAGATTCTATTACCATTATTGTTTTACTCTTTTACTGTTTATTATTGCGATGACTTATAGCTTTTTTCTTGTTTTACCTTAATAAGATCAAATTTCCTCGGAACGAAGTTCACAGTCTATGATGGCCAGCCACCTCATGCAGGGGCAAACATTACTAAAAGTCGTTCAACTAGGTTGGTGAATCTGAAGCAGGTTTCACCAAAGGTCCCAAATAGAGACTTTACGGTGGCCCACATCTCATATGAATTGAATGTGCTAGGCTCTAGGTAAGCTTTACATGTTGCTATTGTTCGTACATTTCGAGAGTCTCACATTAGATGAGATATGACATGAAAATATGTTTATACGTGGGAGATATCTCCCATTTTACAAGTTGGTTTAATAAGGTTAAATTAAGTCCAATTAATATAGCATCATAGTCTATCTAAGATATGTTGTGTCACCAGCTATCCAACAACTCAGATCACATTCCAAATGTCCAACCTTGGGCATCATGGGGTGAATTGAGAGTCGCACTTAATTAGATAAAATATGATCTGAAAATGTGTTACCTCACTTTGCAAGCCGGTTTTGTAGGGTTGAAGTAGACCCAATATAAAAACTTAATAATACACATTATATAATTCAACAAATAGTTGTTATGCTATAATTGTCATCTCATACAGTTTGACCTGCATCCGTAGTTTTCTTTCGGTGGCCAATAACGTTTTGTCTATCCAAAGTGTTGTCCGAAAACAAATTTATCTTGCGGCGTGTTCTTCTTATATCAACTACCTTATTCTCACCATCTATATATTGCAAGCAGGGGGCCTAGGAGAATGCATTGTGTCATGAATTCCATTCCTGCCTCTTCAATTGAACCGGGAGGGGAAGCACCTACACAGACTGAGTTTTCTTTTAACAGCGTAGATATGTTTCCCCTGTTTCCTTTTTTCCGATCAAAATCAAATCGTGTGGACAAATCTCTATCTGGACCCCTTGGTGATCAAAAGGATGGTAAGCTTGTGTTGAAAAACAAGGCTCCTAGGTGGCATGAGCAGCTACAGTGTTGGTGCTTAAACTTTCACGGACGGGTGACAGTTGCCTCAGTTAAAAACTTTCAGTTGGTGGCTTCCGCAGAAAATGGACCTGCTGGACCGGAACATGATAAGATTATCCTGCAATTTGGAAAAGTTGGGAAGGATTTGTTTACGATGGATTACCGATACCCTATCTCGGCATTTCAGGCATTTGCAATCTGCCTCAGCAGCTTCGATACCAAGATTGCTTGTGAATAACAACATGTTTAAACAGGTATTCAGTTGAAGTAAACTATTTTAAATTTTGATTAAATACAAAACTATAGAAGATTAATGGCCTTTGCAGAAGTTTCATTGGTAAATCACTGAACAAATACATTTTGGTTTAATTTTCTGGGGTGGAAGCTTTAGGTAGCGTTTGGAACAAAATAATTTGTTCTATTTTATTTGATTATATTTTTTATTAAAATAGAACAATACTACTTGTTTGTTTTTGTCAAGTATTGATTTTTTTATTTTTTTTAATGTACACCAAATACAAAATAGAACTCATTAGTTTCTGTCATATTTTAGTCTGTCTACCAAACATGACCTTATAATTTATAACAAACCCTTTTCTAGTATTTATAATGGCTACCACATTCATTTGACTAACAACAACTAAGTCGGCTGCACGAATTAAACAATGTCATAATGTTCTATCATAGATAATGTTTGTAACCAAATTGTTGACCTTCAATTCTTTCTTAATTGTTTCGCAAACTAGAGAAACATTCTTATTAAATCTATTTCTAAAATGCATTTTCAAAACTTCCATAATGCACTCTCTAATTTAAATTTCAGACACATTCTTATTAAATCTATTTCCAAAATGAATTTTCAAAAACTTCTATAATGCATTCTCTAACTTTTATTTTATCAGTGGATGAAAATAGGAAACACATGAAGTAAACTGGCCCTAAGTTTTCTAGCCAATGCTTGATTGCATAGGTAGTTTTTGAGTTACCTATTGAGAATGTTTGCTTTCTTTGATTTTTATTTTTTTATCGTCACCATAGTTTGAACCCGGATCATTACAGTAATAAATCTAATTAAGAATGTTTGCTTCTTTGTTGACAGGTTGAATCCATGTTATATATATTTATGAAGGTGATTGGATGGTATTCAAACTGAATCTATAAAGACGGTGTTGCACATATGAGAGGGTTTTCAGTTAGTTCACCATTCATTGTATGAAAAATTGGAATGTTACTATTCCCTTTGTACTGTACATAAATTATTTCTTTCTTTCTCTCTCAAATTTTCTTTTCTTAACAATTTGCTTTTTTTAATTTGGTTGTTTGCTTTATGCAATGTGTAATATAGTTGTTTGTGTCTACTTGTAATAAGAAATGATAATACTGTTACTATGTGGACTTTCTAATGTAGCAACACATTGGTTTCATTGTGCATGGAGAATTTTAATGAAATGTGAATTAGGCCTAGATTAATTAGACATAACATGTAAGTGAGTTGGTTTAACTCTCGTTTCCTTCAATGTTTCATTCATGTATCAATTTTCTTCCAACAACTCTCACACTATATGAAGGAACACACATTAATATATTTAAAAAATGTTTCTCATTTTGTTTTTTTGACAAGGAAATGTTACTTATTTGATCATATATATAATCATAAATACTTTTTAAACCAACAAAATTTTCACCCAACCAATGTAGTTAAGGTAGAAAATAAAAAAGCAGAATAACAACTTGAATTATTTAGATGAGTCTTAATTCCTATCTAGAATGATAATTGTCAAATAATATTAGAATAAAAAGAATTAAATGAGAGAATTAGTGAAAACCTTCTTTACATCTCTATCAAACACTATCTCTCTAATTTGTTGAAACTCATTAACTCAAATAAGTCTCACTATTTTGAATATGGAATTCAATAATCATTCATCTGAATTTTACATAATTTGATAGGACTTGTGAATTTTGACCCATAAAAAGAGAATGTGCTAGTATTCCAAAAAGAATTATACGAAAATCAGTTATAACTATTTCCTTCTTCCTTTCAAAATAAAAACTTTGTGAAATAAAATTTATAAAATTGAAAATATTACTTTGTTAGTCATTACATTATATAAAAACTTTATTTGACTTATAATTTATTCCAAATTGGTGTAAGTACTTCAAAACTAACATTTATATTTGGCTAATTAATACCGTTTTATAAATATAAATTAATATTTATATTTGTTTTAATTTTATTGTTGGTGTGAAGTATTATATGCTTTGTTGATTATCATTCTCCACCGAGAATTCAATTGACTATCTTTATTCTTTAATAGATTTCCTCTCTCAGTTATATTTTTTCATCTACAATGTTCAAATTTAAGATTTTTACTTAAGAAATCTGAGTTCAATTCTTGTTAGTTTTTTTAAAAAATTAAATGTGTTTTCAAATTCAATATGTTTCTAAATATATTTTTAGATATGATTAAATATATTAACATTTCCGTCCACAAAAAAGATATATTAACATTCAATTTTATGAGGTTGTTATAGTGAAATATTTACTTAGTGGTATTATTAGCATTAAAAAATATGCAAACCATCAAAGATTATTAGTGGAATGAATAGCCATCTGCATCCCAAAAGAACACTTAATAAAATAACATTTCAAATGACATAAAACTTTAAATTAAAAGTATAAATGGAATATGATTATTGAGAACAGATGGATAAAAAAGTAGATATTCAGTTATTCACAAAACAATCTATGATAGTAACATCCAAAGACAAATCAGTGTATTTTAATTTTAATCTAAATTTACAAAATAATTACATGCAACAACCTTAAACATATGAAACATTAGGAGTATTAAATAGATATGAATGTTGAAGCAAAAAGGACTATTGGTCCATTTTGTTTAGATTCTTCTCATCACCAATAAAGGAATAACAAACCCTTCATGAATGAGTAATAATTTTAACAAAAGCAACTCATTATTTGCAATCTAAAACAAACTTATACTAAAATTTCATATGCCACCAATCCTCAGCTACTTTACAATGAATAATTGTAATGTAACTCTACTTGAGGTTGAAGTAGAAATATGCATCCTCATTTTCTCCTCAACTACTAATTGTTATATGCACAATTTTATCATTACAAATTTACATTAGTTTCAATGTTTTAGGCTGCTTGCATGCTCACACTTGATTCTTGGCTCATAACCGCAGTTTCGCCGCCGCCGCCTTCTTCCTCCTCGGTCGGAAGATCGTCAAAATGAAGTTTCGGTTGGTTAACACTCCGAACTAACTCAGTGAATGAAGGAAAATGTTCTGGAGAAAAGAAATATGCTCCCATTCTTTGATATGTGAACAAGTCAAGCACATTGTCACCTGATATATTCTTCTTGATTTGTTCAAAACCTCCCGGAGAACCGAACTCCGATGAGTTTTGACCTGAAACCTTCACACCATGATTTCTGAAAGCTTTCATGGTTTGAGCAAGTAGCAACTCGGGACTCGAACGAGTTTCGTTGGGTTGGTTCGCATCCGAAAGATCCATTCCAGGTAATATGATTTTGCATGAGTTTTTCGCAAACATCGTTGCTACTTGTTCGTAGCCGTCTCTTTTGGCCGTGTTATAGAACCCGGCTGTTAGCTCGGCCGGACGGGAGCGAGTTCCATACCATGAGTGCATAAGTGGGATTTTTCCGAATATTGAAACTCCGGTGTCGCTAAAAGTAGAAGATGCTAATGAAAGGAGACAATCTCCATGTTTTATGAGCTGAGAAGAATACCATGAAAGGAAGAAGTCACCATATGAAGACTCCCAAGAACCACCATCCTTGAAGAAGCTATTTGAGTATGGTGATTGGTCATACGTAGGCACATCGTGTGGACCGCCGAGTCCCCATAAAGGATTTCCAGATGATTCTGCATGTTGTTTGAGAGAACTTAACATGTTTTGATCATAACATTGGAATTCTCCTATTCCTTGAGTTTTACTGTTACTCGGTATGTCATGATGAGATGGATATCGAAGCTCGCCATCAGGTCCTAAACCCATGGAAATTCCCTGCAATGCAATATCAAGACATTGTCAATCATATAGATTCTTATTATGAATCGTACGATACATGACAAATAAAAACATGTCATTTTTAAGTAAGCTGATATATCATATATGAACTTCGATGTAAAAGTGGATGTTATCTTGTTTAATTTAGTCCAATAATATAAAATTTGTACCGTAATTGTGGACTTCATGAATGAAGAGAATGAAGACTTGAAACTCTCACAAAAACTTTGGTACACTTGTACCGGAGTCTTTCCATTAAGAACAGGAAGATTATCAACCGCCAACGACAGACATTCTTCGTAATTCTGTCCCGACCGATCGGTAAAGAAAATACTCGGCTGCGATTCGCCGATCTGAGATACCCATTTTGGTAAAGGAATATTTGGTTTCTTAGAAGCATGAAAGCAAAGGGTAACATGAAGCTTGAGACCAACTTTCTGAATCATCTCAGCAATAGCAAGATAGTTTGACCAATTATATTCTCCCATGGCTTCTTTCTCAACAATTCCCCACCAAATTGGTAGTTCAACACCTTCAACTCCTAATAGCTTCAATGCTTTGAGACCTGCTCCAATTGCTCTAATATGGTTTATTGAATTGCAGTCATAAGAAACTGTATCTAAGGGCAGTCCTACAAATAATCTTACACCATCTACCTGCAACATATATACATTATTTTAAGCATGTTAGTGACTTTTCAATGCCTTCAATTTGACATTATATTTCAAAATTTAATGTATTTGGCTATCCTAAGTGTCCAACGTGTAACATGACTGCATTAGATGTGAATTTGAATGATATATAACAATAAACATTTTCAAATATTCTTTTTAACTAAAAAATAATATTCATTTATTCAAATTAGTAGAATACATCGATACAACACAAATTCGCTAAAATCAAAATCGATGAATCTGTTAACAAACTCAGAACACACATGCTAATAGCAAACTCACAAAATGGCAAGATCCCTACAAATATACTAGAATCTAGTAATTAAACCCCTCTTAGATACTAACATCTTTATGTCATGATTTTCAATTTTCATTCATCGTGCAACTAATGATAGCAAAAGTTTTAAATCCTCATAATTATTGATCTTTAACATGAGCTAAACTTCCCACGCAAAATATCTAGGAGTAACTTTTCTTCCAAAATCTCTACTTAAAATCATAAGATAACAACTCTAATGAAAATTTATCACTCAATAATTAAAGTAATTATCTTAAAAGAGTTGACTTCATTATTTACCTTAATTAGCCATATAAATGAAGAATTCAATATACTAATTCAAATACCCTTGACATGTTCATTCAATTTTCAAGCTAAAAGATATAATATAGTCAAACCACCTATATAAAACATTTAGTCATTAATCAACTATATTTCCTTCCAAGTCAAACTCATTAAGAATTCAATCTTTTTTCATACTCTCTCTCACTAACCAAAAAGCAACAGTAAACATATTAACAAAATACCCTTGACATGTTCATTCAATTTTCAAGCTAAAAGATATAATATAGTCAAACCACCTATATAAAACATTTAGTCATTAATCAACTATATTTCCTTCCAAGTCAAACTCATTAAGAATTCAATCTTTTTTCATACTCTCTCTCACTAACCAAAAAGCAACAGTAAACATATTAACAAAAAAAAAAAAAAAAACTCACTAGTTTGGATCTTGTTCTAGATCCATTAGACTTATTCTTCTTCTCCTTAATTGGTTCAACATGAAGAGCTTTCAAAGTTATTCCACTTTTCTTCAACCTTAAATTCTCACCAAAACTAACTCTACCATTTGAAAATCTGCAATTATCTTTAACAATAACAAACCCCAATTTTCTACAAGCAAAATTGGTCTTTCCCAACTTCACTTGAGAGCTTCCAATAAACGAAACATCCATGGTAAAGGAGAAAAATATGTTATAATCACAATAAATAAATAACACTTGTTCACCAAATGAATCAAAATTTGAGACTTTTGAGGACCCAATTGAGGATTTCAAGAGAATTTGTGAAGAAAAGATTTGGGTTGAATTAAAAAAGTGATTTTTGAAGATGGTGGAAATGGATTATGGTAAGGGTTCATATATAGTGGAGCCCCAAACGCGCTTTTTCTCGTATGTGAGAAAAACAAAACAATTATCCACGTGTCGTTCTTGTAGCAATTCACCCGCATAATGCTGTTTCTTATTACTCCTCTTTTAAATTATTTTTTTTATTTAAATGAAATTATTGAGGACCAAAACAATCATCATATTTTTTATCAACCAAATAATTCTCATAATAATAAAGAAACTACTACTATACAACAAATAATAAAATAAAACATTAATAATAATTCCTCAAAAATGACATTTCGATATGTTGTGTAGATGAGTTGGATATGGCTAATTTAAGGCTAACATAAGCATGATATTATATTGTATTATATTATTATTATTATTATTAACATTATCAATTACTAGGAATAATTTTCCATATTTAATTAATTCTTAAATTTTAGTACTGATGTTTAAATTTGTGAGCTTAATTAACTTATCGTTCCTTTATGATATTATTATATGTGTAAAGTTTGTATCATATTTTTTGATGATTTTTAATAAGATAATTTCTGTCAACTACATATTTTTTATTAAAAAACATTTGAATTTGTTTATGAGCTAAAGGCCACTTGAATCAAAATAAAGTTCTAAAAAATAGGTAATTCTATATGATGATGTTCCTTGGAGCCGACAGAAGGATAGATTCGAATCTAATTGAATCGAATTCCGTGAAAAACATTATCCAAAATGAGTCACTCACCTCATAGCAATAGCAAGATGGAGTATTATATACTATATAGTGTTGATTAATGAATGAATGTTATTAGTATATAGTTTGAATTTGTCTCAATAAGAAATGGATATAGTGGCATAGGGATGATTGGAGAGAGTAGGGTAGGTGGTGCGTGGAAGCAAAGAGACTCACACAACAAGTGATTGGTTTTAATGTTCACGAATTGAATGATAGGTTGAGGATTAACATCACACGTGGAGAAGGGACAAAATGGGAAAATGCTGTGTGTATGCTGAGTCATAATCAATCATAACTTAACAATGTGCTGTGGTGTCTTCAGAATTCATTTCATTCTTCCATTTTTTCAATCTATATTTTCTGCACTTTCTTATGAATAACAACAAAAATCTACATGGACAAATTAATCTTCAAACCAAGCTCAATACAGGTGTTTGTATTATACCAAAACATACTCACATATATCCTTCTTGCACAAGTTGAATTTAACTCTATAACAATGCTCAATGCTCAATACTCAATATAAACTATATTGTCACTAAAAACTTATTTTCCAGTTTTTTTTTTTTTGGAAAATACAATGTATAGTTTATTATGTTTTTAAAATTTATAATATTGAACTATTTTTAGTTATAATTTTATTTTAATTATTTTTTGTTTGAGATTTTTAAATGATATTATAAGTTTTGTTATCAATTATATAAAGAACAACATGATAAATTTACGTGTGATTTCGAGAGAATTTTGCATTTAATTTTAAAAACCTTAAAATATTTCTGATTCAAATTTTCTCTTATTTAATTATTTTTTAAAAATTTGATTGAGGATTTATGGTTTTATGACTATTAATCAATATCAACATTTGTCAATTCAGCTATGATTTAAGGACATTTTTTATTTTCATTTAACTAGTTTGTAATTAAGATAATTAATATAAATATTTACAAACATAAAAGACGAACTTAACATAAATAAAAAATATAGGACTAACTTGTTATAAAGCAATAAAAAAAACTAACCTATTATTTTCGTATAATTTAAAGGATCGCATAATGCGTTTTGTCTTTTCTTAACTAAGACTAAAAATAAAATTTTAAAATTTCATAAATACCAAAATTTCATTTAATCGAATTTTGTATCTTAGAACAACAATGTTATTGTTATTAGATTGATGAATGAGTTTCTTATATTATCTATTTAGAGAAATATTTTTTGACATAATAGAATTACTAATTAATTACAAATTTATAGAGGCTCGAGGATTTAAGAATCAAATTCTTTTTTTTGCATAAAAAGTTAATAAATTTATTGTTCGGATCTATAAAAAAATGTATCTTTTGGATTTTAGAGATTTTAAAATATTAGTGCATAGATTGATAGTTAGATATCTCATATTGAATGAAAAATTAAATTTGATAAATGTGATGACTAAAGTATATAATATCTTAAAATTTTAATAAATATCTGATATATATTCAATCCACTTATATTATTGTTCTTAATGAAATGTCATGATTATCATTTATAACTTAACTATGATATGTATGAGAGTCCATAGTTCAACAAAAATGATTGACTCACTGTATTAATAGTCTTTCTAATAATAGAGTAATCAAATTATGTCTAATTGATGTATGTGCACTAATGGTGATGCAAATGTATCCGAATCAAAAAATCGCTTGAAAGAAGCATATCTAGAAGAATTGATGTAACTGACACATGAGAAAGGAAATTGATGTGTCAACTGTGTGTTAGATTTGGATGAAAAAATAGATATTGATATACATATAAAAAAGGAATGAATTATATAAAATTATAGATAAAAAATATTGTATTCAATTTATTTGTGTGATTGATCTTTTAATTCAATACGAGAATAATCCTCTCATGTTTTAGTCTCTTCATGAACCAACATTATCAACAAAGAAATATAAAAATAGAGTAAAATTTATAGTGAAATAATTTCATTTTAAAAAATGAGTTTAGTTATAGCAAAGAAATTTAGAGATTAATAAATATACATATATCAATGTAAAAATATTTATAAGGACATTCAACCACAATTACTCATGGACGGTTATTATTTCAAGCGGTTATATATATGACACCACAAATTTATTTACATATAAACTAAATTGCTTATAATTTAAAAGAAAAGATATATATGGTGTTGCTTTTTCCATTTGGAAAAGTATTGGTGAGCGGTTGTATTTCCTTGTCTTATTCCTTTTATTTTCTTCCAAATTTGATGGTTGAGTACAAGAATTACATAGCCGCAAAAATTGAAATATTTCATTTATAAAAAAAATGAACAGTTTTATAATTTTATTTGTACTAATTTGTGGTTCTTTAAGAAAAATTGCATGGCAAAATTGAATGGGACCATTTACATAGTGCGTCATAGATCGGTGGATAATGTTGCATGTCATCACATATATGATAATCGTGTAGTATTTGGAAACTGTATTTTATATACTAATAAACTATATGCATTCAAATTTATTGAAATATTGATTTAAAAATAATTTAAATTCGTTAAAATTAAAAATTATGAATTTGAAAAAAAAATTATCATATTTAAGTTAATATTATAAAATAATTAAATATTTATAAATATAATAAATGTTAAATATCATATGTGATCCCTTAACTTAATTAATTTTAGTTAACGTTTTAGTCATTTAGTTTTTTTTTTCCCGATTTGGTCCTTTATTTTAATTTTAAGTGACAATTTGATCTTTTATGTTTTAAAATGTCAACAATATTATCCTTATTTTTTACAAAAATTCAAAACGTTTATCAAAAATTTCAAACAAAACCCATAAAATTAATTATCATCCTCAATATAATGCAATTTCATCAAATTCATAACTTAAATCTTTAAATAAACTCATATTTTCATCTCTAACAATATCAAATAAAAAATAAAAAATATGAGTTTATTTAAAGATTTAAGCTACAAATTTGATGAAGTTTATTTTATATTAAAGAAATATAATTAAATTTATTGGTTTTGTTTGAAAACTTTGATGAATTTTTTAATTTTTGTAAAAAAAAGATAACTTTGTTAACATTTTAAAACATAAAAAATCAAATTGTCACTTAAAATTAAAATAAAAGACCAAATCGGGAGAAGAAAAAAAAAAAAAAGATAAATGACTAAAACGTTAACTGAAATTAAGTTAAGGGACTACAAGTGGTATTTAACCTATAATAAAATTAAAGTATATAAAATATTTATGTCTATAATATGTAACATTAAAAACACTAAAGTTGATTAAATTTATAATATATATATGAAAAGAAAATAGAAATAGTAGTAGTACCAAAAAGAGATAGAAATAATAGCAAATTTTCATCGAACTCAGCACAAATAATGTATGTGGGCATTACCATTTACCCGTTCTTCTTCAATCCAATATTTGATTCTTGATCTATATATTTTATTTGTTACTCTTTTTGGAAATATTATACCAAAATATCAACGTTCAAGAAGAATTTGTATTGAATGAATGTTCTGTTGATAACATTAAAACAAACTACAAACTAATTGAGTGAAAATTAATCCAGAGCGTGATTTTTACAGCTTTCTAAAAAAATAATAATAATCACGTTTAGGAAACAAAAATACTTATCATGTGTTGTGTAGTGGAAAGTGTGTGGTGTGTTTGAGACTTACTATTTGATAATTTTTTTCCTATTATTACCTTTATACTTTCGTTTAATTCGATTTTTTTGAGTTCTATTCTTTCTGTTTGATTCAATTTTGATCATCATAAAAAAAAAAGTATAAAAAGACGAATTGGTGAACAATAAAAGTATATATAAGCTCGGTTTGGAAAATCTTTATAGGTATGAAGAAGAGTTTCTTGTTGAGATCTATATGTTATCTATTAATTTCGTTCTCTTATATGACATGATCCAGCTACACTTGTCATGAAACTTTAAACACTTACATCACTTAATAATATTTTATATAGAGTAGTTAATCAATTTAGCTATTGAATCATGTGACATTATTTTTCTTATCTTTGTTATCGTGTATATTAAATATTTCAATTTCACACAGTTTATACACATTCACTAGCATGATATAATTATCTAATAATAGTCGACATTTACTTATCTGGTAAAATAATATGATAAGCTATCAATTAATTTTTTATTTGCATAGAATATGATAAATTTTTAATAACTTTCAATCCAATTAAAAGGTGATTAAGTGATCTATAAAATTAAATTTTGATATCCTAGCTATGTCATTTGACGTTTCTCTTTTATATTGTTATTTTTTGTATAATCGCTTTATTATTTTATCCTATAATATTCTTATGGACATGCTAAAAGACCATTACATAATATAGAAATTCAAATGTTGAAGTTTGATGAGATATATGATATGGTTATTACTATAGATGAATTGGAGAAGTACTGAAAAAGGTTTCATGGATCAATTGTATGTACCAAACTAATTGAAATGTCAATGTTTGGTAAATTATTTATTCACATTCAAGTACTTATGGGGAATTTTAATAGTAGCTTAACACATAGTCAATTTCGTGCAGAAACCATTTAATTAAGAAGCCCGCCATTTAATTAGGAAGCCCACAGAATATTTTTTGAGAAGCCCACAGAATATTTTTTGAGAGGCCCACAGAAATTATTAAGGTAAACAAAAGAGTATACATAAAAAAAGAAGTCATGATTAAACAGGGTATAAAATAACTCCTATAGTAGCAAAAATTGACGTTGAAAGTGTTTAATTCATAGTAATTAAATTTGATGTTAAATAAAATGATTTTAAAAAATTAATTTTTTTTAAAATAAATTATAAGATAATTTATGTTTGAATGTGTTTATGTAAAACAAAAATGAATAATAATTTTAAAACCAAAAACAAGGTTGAAATACAAATTTCAAATTACAATTTTGAGTTAAAATTTCTTTTGACGGTTCAAAGCACTTATCCAAAAATATTTAAATGTATCAAAATTTATTCATATGTTTTCAATTGTTTTCATCTTTCGTAAAAATGAGTCTAGACACACATGGCAATTAATTGAGCCAGAAAAAATAGACAGGTACACATTACTAAATTAAATATAGATAAATCTCAAATCAAATAATTAAAATTAAAAATGTATTATTTTATTTTATTTAATATTTAAAAATATGTATTTCTTTAAAGAATTAGCTTATAATATATGATAAATATTATTATAATTAATTCACTTAATTATAATTATAAGATGTCGGAAGCCTACAAATTTCTCTTTAGATTATTTTTAACTAGCACTCATCAAACAAGAAACAATAAATTCCTTATGGCATTATTAGTACTACTTTGTTTCATTATAACGGTTAATCAAATTGTTTTAAGCAAATCAAGAATGAGTTATTAATGAATGAAAGAGAATAAACGTTTTATCAAATTATTTTTGTTAATTATTGATATATTTATTATTTTTTGTGAATTAATCAAAATAAAGGTAATATTTAAAAGAATAAAGATAAATAAGAGAAAAGAAAGAGTAAATAGTATTATTTTCTTTTTGTGTAGTTTATGCTACAAGGTTATTCTTATTTATAACACTAATAGGTTCTTCATTAAATGTTTATTTGTTTATCGATGATATGTCTCATTAAAATATTATTAAAAAAATACGTGAAAAAAAAAATAGTAACAAAAAAAAATATAATATCCTTTTGTGAATTACATAGTGTAATTATTTTTCCCTCAACCATATAAATATCTATGAGACGACAAAGGTCAAACTTTAAGACCATATGCTAGCTCAAAGATTCTATTTGGGAGTGACTTTGTAAAAATGACCACAAAATTATCACACAAATTAATTCGTTGAATGTTTATCTCATTGCTCTTTTGCAGAACATGAGTGAATTTTTTTTTTTTTAAAGAAATATGTTTCGTTCAATCTCCTTTAATATATCCCTTCCTTCACAATCTATGACTTTTATTTCATCTCTTATTTTAGGCAATCTATGGCTTTTGGAAGCTATTCACATGTTCCAATAACATTATGTGATCAACATAAACACAATTATGCCAAATTCATTTTTGGATCTTTTCATAAAAATACAGGGACAAGTAGAATATTTTTTTATATCTCTCCCTTAATAAATATTCAATGATTATATCACAAGTTTATGATAGAGAGACTTGTTCAATTGTATGGAGTAGTCTTATCGAGATTTTGGACCATTGGCATCAGGCAAATTAAATCATTCAAAGAGCTTCATATAGACGTCACTATCAAATGAGCTATACAAGTACGCTGTAAAAACATTTAGAATATCAAATTGTCATTTAAAATTAAAATAAAAGATCAACTCGAAAAAAAAAATAAATAAATGACTAAAACGTTAACTGAAATTAAGTTAAGGGACCGCAAGTGCAATTTAGCCAAAAATTTAGAGATTTACTTCCAAATTGTATGGGCGATGGTCAAATTATCAATTCCCCTTGTGAACAACAAATTATCAATTCCCCTTGTGAACAAGAGATACATGAGAACTTATAAGACCGGAAAATCCATTGACTCTTCAATTGATGATCATATGAATTTTCAATTATTTATCGCATCATTATAGACACGGGATGTCCCAATCAATCATGCCAAATAATAAATTTATTATCATTTGTAAATTTTTTATTTACAATTACATGTGCTTTAATTGTATATATAAGTGTAGTACAAAACAGAGGAAAAAGCGGACAACTTTTCTAAGTACACATGTTTGATCCTAATTATATTTTGTGATACAGAGGTATTCAATACCTTCTTCATTTTTTGTCTCAATGGTATCCATTTAGACGAATATCCTTAAAACTTAATAAATTTATATGAGACTTGGAGGAATATAATGGATTCTCAATATATAATTTTGTTCTTCTATATAATGATATGTTAGCTCTTCTATAGCCTTCAATCATCTCCTGGGTACTAGATATGGTACTAATTTCAGTTTTTCGATTCACTAAATAAGAAAATAGTTTATATCTTTGAGAATCATGTGAATAGTTGCACTATCGGCGAGACACATATCCCCATTGATGCTAATATCAATACTCGTTCTATGATTCTTAGAGCTTCGTACTAATAATGTATTGTGAACTAATCAAAACAATGACAAAATTTAGAAGAATAGAGATGAATGAGAGAAAAGAGAATAAGAGATGCTAAATAAGAATATTATATTTTATGTAATTTTTGTTACAATATTAATCTTATTTATAAGTAAAAAAGACATTCATACGACTCTAATGAGCTCAATATTATTATTATTATTATTATTATTATTATTATTATTATTATTATTATTAAATGCATAGCACTAGAATTCATTAAGTAGATAGCATAATTAATACTACATTGTACTAGATATGGTACTAATTTCAGTTTTTCGATTCACTAAATAAGAAAATAGTTTATATCTTTGAGAATCATGTGAATAGTTGCACTATCGGCGAGACACATATCCCCATTGATGCTAATATCAATACTCGTTCTATGATTCTTAGAGCTTCGTACTAATAATGTATTGTGAACTAATCAAAACAATGACAAAATTTAGAAGAATAGAGATGAATGAGAGAAAAGAGAATAAGAGATGCTAAATAAGAATATTATATTTTATGTAATTTTTGTTACAATATTAATCTTATTTATAAGTAAAAAAGACATTCATACGACTCTAATGAGCTCAATATTATTATTATTATTATTATTATTATTATTATTATTATTATTATTATTATTATTATTATTATTATTAAATGCATAGCACTAGAATTCATTAAGTAGATAGCATAATTAATACTACATTTAAAAAGATTAAAATTACAATAATTTTAAAATATTTTGATTTCAAATACGAGACTCATTGTGGGGCGTTAAAGTATATATATAGATATTGAACTCTAATTTCCTTTTGGTCCAATATTATATTATAAAATATCCAACAATCACAATCAACATATAATTTCACAATAACTCATGAAATATTTTGGGGTTAAGTATTGTTCAAATTGGTTTTTTCTCCGAACTAAAAGAGAAAAGACATTTTCACCTTAATTGGGCCACCAGAAGGCCCGTTGAGAGGCCTAGTTATGATTGGAAATTCTGTTTCAGTCTCTGATATGTTCACAACTGGCATAAACCATTATTGGAATTTGGTTTTCGGTATAACGTGAGGGGTGTTAGAGAAAATCAGGGGGTGGGGACATGCAATCTAGGTTAAACGCATCAATAATTCTACACATATGTGTAGTCACATTTAATCATCTTATCATATAATAATATTATTTCTACAAACTTTTTTACACAAAATTGATTAACCAAAATATATTTAGAGATCTATTTAAAAATATATAATATTGGACCAATTATTTTACTCTCAAAATGATTTTTCTCCACCTCAAAAATCACTTTACCTATACACATTCAAGAAAGAAAAAAAAACCTGTGTGTACTATCTCAAACATCACTTGTAAACAAATTATGATATCGGAAAGTTTACATCTACAATCATGTGATTTTTTTTTTTAAATGTGGATGGTAGAAAAAGTCGCACCCTTTACATTTTGTGGTTTCAACACGCTCAATACAACAAACTCAATAGTATTAGACGCGTATTATGAAAAGAAAAGAAAAAACATATTTTTCTTTGCAATCTAACTGTCAACATTGGCAACATCTACCCTTCTTAATTAGTTTAGGAAAGGTTCTGTTGTAACTTTCTTATGATTAAATACAAATGGCACCAAAACTTAATTAATAGATGGAAAAGGTGAAAGTTGTTATGTAATGAAGAGTTTTAGTAAAGGAAAGTTTCCAAGAAAATTGTCCTTGATCAAACTTGATGTGGAATGGTAGTTCAGTTCAGTAGGGTCACCAAACCAACACAAATGAAGAATAATGATTTGACCAATTAAACTCACCATAAAGAATGGGAAACAAAGTAAAATGAGGTTAAGTTGTCCAATGTCACATTATTTAACTCTCTCCCATGAAAGGTGCACACAATAATATAGGAAAGAAAGTTAATACTTATATACTACCAGTGTTCCTTAATTATAAAGTCCAATTGTCTTTTTTACATATATTAAATAAAACAAGTAGAGAAAAATATAATAAATACACCTAATAATTTGAATGGTAGTTATATTTAGAGGACAAATTTTTTTCATTTCATAAAGAACATTCATGTGGAAAAGAAAACTGTGTGCAAGTACTATATAGTTCACAGGCTTCTGGAAAGCAGAGATTAAATGGAACAAAAATTGTTTGGATAAGTAACAATATTAGTAAGAAAATATAAATCACCAACACCATTATCAAAAACTGTTTATTAGATGTTCATCTAATTTAAGTGGAAAAAAAAAATTAAGATATACAAGATAGAGAATGAAGTCGGCAACATTTGCAGCTTCATGAATACTCCTAAAAAATGATTGGTGTTATACTACAAGAATAAAATATTTCTTTGACTCTTGATATATCTCATCATTTTGAGTCTTCCTTTGATGAATTTGGATTGTGTATGCTCATCACCTGCCATGTTTCTTCTTTCTTCTTGGTGCACCATCGCCACCGGTGTCTACCAATGGACCGGACCAAGTTTGGATACTTGCTTTCGGTTGCGAGAAGTTTGTGGAACTGAATGGAATATCGGGAGGATCGAAAATTGGATCCATGTGTTGTGAAGAACCCAAAGGATAGCCTAAAGCTCCGTCTTGGTGCGGAGGAGGAAACTTCTCACTCTTGCTCTTAGCATTTGCGTGCGTGATTAATCGCCGTCTCTGTATGAAAAGTTAAACATCAACATTGTTTCTATAAAGATATAAGCTGTAATATAACAAAATTATCTATTGCAATACTAAACTATGTAGCATCAACATTTCAGATCGAAGGCATCTTTGGTGTTCGACATGTGTCAACGTCTAACACCTACACAAAATTGACACATGTAGTTACATTCAGTTTCTTCTATTTTTTAAATCATTATCGATGTCAACATGTTAATGTCATATCCGTATTTGTGCCAGTGTTTCATAGGTACTAAATTTGTTGCATATATTTGGTTTTTGCAGTGATATCTACTGCAGCCAAATTTCTCAAAGCTTACCACTTTGACATATATAATGTTATGCCAAATGATTAAATTAATACTTTCTAACATTAATCATAAGCAGTAAGAAATAGTTGCTGGAGTGAATTAGGAGCATTATCAGACATACATCAATATTTGCTTGAAGTTCAGCATTGGCATCTGGAACTGGAATTCCACGCCCTACTCGCTCACGCGGACGAGATTTCTTGACACCGTCGGCATTTGATCTACCAGCTGCTCTCAATCTACACTCATGAATAATTTAAATTAAACAGGTGTTTCTTCAAATTACTAATTAAACATTGAATAAGATGTTAAAAAGTAATTTAAGGCACCTTCTAGCTTCTTCATCACGTAGCTTTGCATCCATCTCTTTGCTGGGAGGATATTTAGGAAGGCTAGAAGGCTCACAAGCATATGGTTTTGTAGTAAAGAACTGCAAAAGAGAAGCAAATAACACTGTAAATATTGCAAGCACAACTCTGTGTATCTCAAACTTAAACCTGTATATAATTGCCAGCATATAGCTATCTCTGTCACCTCTTTTGAGAAACAAAGCAATCAAAATTGAATGTACTGAAGTTGAGTAGTTCACCAATAAATAATCTCATTTTGAGTTAGTTTATCGCCACTCCGGAACAAAGTTTTACATATTAGTTCAGAATTCATTGCCTAAAATCTAAAACCATGGAATTTAAAATTCAAACTACCGTGCTTACAAGAGCATAGGAATGTTTTTATAGAAATAAAACTGGATTGTTGCTTTTATTGAGGCTTAATAAAAGCAAGAACAAAAAATTAACATAAACAGATTCATGACATAAAAGTAATCTTAGGTTTGATGTGGATGATATGCTTTGAGTTCAAAACATCAGTACACGTTAAATAGATAATAGAGATATAAATTTGGTGACATCACAACATTAATTCACTCAATTCAATTATTATCTTACAACATTAATTCAGTTGATTCAATTATTATCTTACTTCACTATGCAATGCAGCAGTAGCAGTCAGGCGTTCATCTGGATCAATTGCAAGAAGGGTCTCGATCAGTGGCAAGGACGATGGTGGAAAATTCTTAAAAGTCTCCACTATGCATCGCTTGTATGATTGTTGAGGCTTAAAAATGGTGGCGTGTGGCAACTTCGACTTTTTCCAATATTCTTCAGAAGGAGAACCACATAGCTTAAATATCTTATGTAGCTGCTCCACCTACAAAGCAAGATGGATACTGTATCAGCAAAGTATGAAGCGCAGATCTTGGAATAATTATCGTAGCATAGACTAGTAAACCAAAACCAAATACATATTATGCTAGGAAAAGGTGAAAGTATATAACTTACATAATGTATGCAATCATAGAGATTACCTCTGTTCGACCAGGCATGATAGGTTTTCCGGCCAACAATTCTGCAAGAATGCAACCAGCACTCCAGAGATCCACACCTACACCATATTCAGTGGCTCCAAGAAGAAGTTCTGGAGGTCGATACCATAAAGTCACCACTCTACTTGTCATCGGGTGCTTGCGATCAGGATCAAAGAAGGAAGCTAATCCAAAATCAGCAATCTTGAGAACTCCATCGTTGTCAATAAGAAGGTTTGAACCCTTTATATCACGATGCAGCACGTGACGGTTGTGACAATGTTCCAGCCCAGAAAACAGCTGATGCATGTAACATTTTACCTAAAATATCCAGATATGATCGTACAAAGAAGGTCAGCGTAAAAAGCTACCCGAAAAAGATTAAATTAAATTATTCGTGAATCATATATCAACAAGAACATGCACTTAGCAATGTAAACCAAAACCTGAGGCTCTGTGAACTTAATCGTGGGGTTTGTAGCAAGTCCAGCCAGATCATGAACCATGTATTCAAACACGAGATATAAACTGCATGACATTCTAGAAGTCACTAAGCCTTCCAGTTTGACAACATTAGGATGATCCAAACGACGCAGAATCAGAATCTCTCTGGCCATAAACTTCACGCTCTCAGGCTCTAAATTGTCGAAACGAACCTTCTTTAGGGCAACAATCTTCCCCGATAAAGTATCCCTAGCTTTGTAAACATTGCTGTATGTACCTTGCCCAATCTGATACAAAAACAACAAAGGCACCAATGAAAGATTCAAACTTTGTCAGGTAAAACACAGAATATCCACAATCCACATTACTATATTTAGCTAGTGTCATTTGTGTAGCACTGACACTTCAAATTGAAGGTGTATATGACACGTGTTAGTGTCCCGTGTTACATTCAACTCTTCTATTTTTCAAATATTATTGGTGTGTTGTCGTTTTTGGTGTTTGTGTTACTTCTTCATAGATTGCCATTGCTTGCATTCAGAAACCAAACAACAAACAAGTCCTTTTTCTGAGCCAATTCCTTCACATTATCTTAAAACTCCAAATACTAAAATATTAAGTTAGGAACACTGAATACTCCTTAAAGGAAATGACCAAAAAAACTCACGTTCTCAAAACTCCAAACAACAATCAAAAGCATAGACACAATCTTAAATTGGAAACAAACAAAACTACAAAAGCAAGAATCCAACAAGTCCAAGATTTGCATTTACCTTATCAAGCTTCTCAAAAGTATCAGCTCTCCTAGGAATCAATCCATTGATAGCTTCACCAGCAACCTTAGACAACCAAGATGGCCAACCAGCTGCAACCTGTTCACCATGAACATTGTTAGGTGGATTGCTCAACCTTGGATTCGGCTTCGAAGATCGCCTTTTTCTCTCCCCAATAGGCCTTGTTCTCTTCTCTTCTCCACCCTCTTTCTCATTCTGAACCTCTCTACCACTACCACCACCAACACCACCACTAACATCTGCTTTTGCTTCTCTCACTTCTTCTCTCCTCTCCTCCACTGATGAAGACTCTTTACCAAACACACACCCCATTTCTCAAAATCTCTCATTTACACCCCCCACCTCCTTCATCAAGTTCCAACATATAAACAAACCACATTTTCTCCTCACTTTCTCGCCATTCACACCATTCAACTTTGTGAAAAAACCCTAATGACAAACCTTGCAAAGATGGAATGAGGAAATGATACAGTTCAAAAAGACACTAACTTTGGGAGACAAAAGTGAGAGAGCAATGATTTTGAGACACCCCACAAATTGTGGTGTAGTCAAAGAAAACAAGACTAGTGTTTTTCTTTTCTTTTTTTTTTTCTTCTCCTTTTTTTAAGGTGGGTCTTTTATTTATATATATGTGTATGTATATATATATTTCTCAACTTTTTATTTTGGAGTGTGGATAATTTTAGATGTGGAAGAGGATCAAAGTTGAAACGGTTAAGGGATCAGTGAAAAAAAGAGAGAATGTTCTATAGAAGAGAGAAGAAAATGTGAGGTTGAATGGATCAAACAAACAAGGGAAATGGTATAAAAATTAAATAATAATTTATAGACAACCCTTAATATTTTATGTTAAATGTTAATATATTTTTAGTTTAATTGTTAGGTAGTGTTTTTTTTAATTAAATTTGTTAAGTAATCTTATATATAAATATAAATATAAATATATATTACAAGAGGATGTGAAGAGTTGAATATTTTAACTAACAATGAAGTTTTATTATAAGTCAGTTTTATCGAATAAAATTTAGTATCATTATAAAAAAATCGTAAAAATCATTTAAAAATATTTTTAAAGGTTTAAATATATTTTTTATCCTTGCAAATATAATTCGTTTTGATTTTAGTCTTTGTAATTTTTTTGTTTGATTTATACCTTTACCAATTCTAATAAATTTTAAAAAAAGTATGAAACTTTTTTGGTAAAAAATAGTGACACACTAATTTTAGATGAAAGTGGTACCCGTGTAATTGTTGTTGATTAGACAATATTTAATATTTAAAATTAAAATTCATTTTATTAACTCATTTAATTATTTAATTAAAAACTAATTAATTAATTAACTAATTAAATAATAAAAACTCAATAATCTTCATCTTCAACCCCAAATTATTTTAATAAAAATTCAACAATATTAATCTTCAACACTAATTTATTCATCTTCAAATCACAAATTCTCATGTATCGATCTATATCCTAAAAATTATAAGATTCATACCTTAAATATGAATGCATGAGTTATGCATTATTTATAGTGTGTGTAATTTTGTTTCTATTTTAATTTTATTTTACCATCCATAAAAGTCAATTTCTACAATAATTTATTTCTATTATAATCTTTTTTTGTCATCCATAAAAGTCAATTTCTACAATTAAATTCTCATTTGGTATCAGTTTCTAACACAAGGATGAAGTTTCAACATATAGATGCAATAGTATAATCTAATTCATAATATCGAGAACATCAATTAGGTTTACAAATGATGAAATTGAGAAGAAGAAAAAAAATTGGTTTTAGGGATAAGAATTCAGTTAAAAACATTATCAGGGATGCTCTCGATACATACATTTACTAAAATTCTTTTAGTTTCTTCCTTCATTTGTAGGATTTAGATCTAGATATGGATTTTAGAATTTTTAGGGTTTGTATCTAAATATAAGAATTTGTGATTTGAAAATGAATAAATTAGGTTTAGAGATGAAAGTTGTTGAGTTTTTATTAAAAAATTTGAGGTTGAAGATGAAAATTATTGAGTTTTTTTATTATTTAATTGGTTTATTAATTAATTAATTGATTTTAATTTTTTAATTAAATAAGTTAATAAAATGAATTTTTATTTTAAATATTAAATATTGTCTAGTCAACAACAATTACACAGTCACCATGTTCCCATTCATTCAAAATTAGTCATGTAACCATTTTTTTACTAAAAAATATTCATAAAAGATTTTTTTAAAACTTGTTAGAATTTGCAAGGATATAAATCAAAAAAAAAAATTACATGGATTAAAATTAAAAACGAATTATATTTGCAAGGACCAAAAATATATTTAAACAATTTTTAAATTATAAAATTAATTTTATTAAAAGACAAAGTAATTTTGTAACTCACACTATAATTAAGTAGTATAGTGTTTTTTAATTCATCAACTGATGTGACATATTTTATTTTAAATTGTATTTAAATTGTATTGCTTTACTTATTTTTGAATGAAATTAAATTGCATATAAATTTGTTAGTGTACATAGTTTTTCTAAACAAATTTTATCTCGAATGCTAGTGCCATATTGGGTACCTAGCTTTATAACTCAAATGAACTCAAAGATGCTTGGCTTAGTACCCGTGAATAAATAACAATATTTCATCTTAAATTTTCTAATACAAGTTATAAAATTACTTAATTTGTTTGATCTAAAATAGAGTCGTCTTATTTTTTATTGTAATATTGATTATTTTCTCCAACTCTAGTACTCTACTCCTAAAATATTGTTTTTTGTATTAAGAAGTAGATGTATGCTTTTTGTTGTTGATTTTTGGTATTTTATTTTTAAATTCTTACAAAATCAATTTCAATTGAAATTAATTATTATAATATGTAAAATATTTTATTTTAATTCTGTTAGATAAGGACCAAAATGAGTATTAACAAGGACTAAATATTAAAAAGAAAATATTATTTGTAAAGACTAAAAACAAAAGGTCAAAAATCAAAAGTAAAGCATATATATTTATAAAAAAAAATACGGGACTAAAATAAAAAATTTATATATTTGAATGAACCAAAAAACACTTTTAAACCAAATATATATAAAATATATCAAACAAATATTTTCTTTTTAAAAAATTCAAATATATTTTAAAAATAAATTTACCAGTCATTTGTTTTTCATTTCCTCTTCTGCAAAACAGTTTTTTAAAACTTACAAAACAGAATTTAAAAACTAAAAATCAAAACTCATTCAAAGAGGCCCTTAAATTGTTTGTTCTATCCATTATACCCACATTATTTCAAATTATATTTTTATTGTAACAATAAATAGTACACAACTTTTTAGATTTGAAAATTTATAACAAACTCACTAAACACTTAATCAAACTATTTATTGAAATCTTGTAAGGTTAAGAGTGTTCTGATTCGTTGACTAAATTTAGTAATTATTTTAGTCACCCCTTGAAAATTTGGACTTCTTGCAGATTAGCCATCCTCTCCATTTTTTTTCCAATCATTAAAAATATTGTACAGTTACACTCCATATGTCAAAAATATGTTATAAATCATGTTTGCAAAAAAATAAAAAAATTGTCCAGTTTTATATATCGATTTTCAATATCAATATATCCTTAACCATTGTCATTTTTTGGAATAACAAATGAATGTTGTGAGTGGAAATAAGCACTTCATTTTTAAACTCATCCACTTCAACAATCAAATCAACATTATGTATCTCTTTTTTCAATTCATACAATTAATATAAGAAAATAAATAATAATTTAAAAAAGCATACAAGGTATTTTATTTAAATATTAATTATTTTTCTTAATTTGTGTGTTGAAGTCTTAAACTATTTATAAAATGAGAGTAATACAATTCAGTATTTTGTTTATTGGTAAAATATGGGTGTAACACAAAAATCAGAGTAACGTAGTAGGGTGTTTATGCTAATCATATTAATGCCGTTTTTTTTCCTTAGCTTGAATGTGATAGGAATGTAACTGGTTTAGTTGGTGAGAAATCCTACATTGGATCCCATAAATCAGTTAATATGTAGTACTTGTTACATTTTTGGGACATGTTTTGGTGGTTTTAAGTTATAACCTAGAAGTTAGAACATTGCTTTCACGACTAAAATGACATTGTTAGTTGGCCATTAATTATGATTAAAATTATGGAAAAATAAAGCATTGTACTCAATAGTAAGTATAAATAGAAATAACATTTTGTAAAAAAAATGACATATTACTCATTAAACAAACTTTACTTATTAATTTAAAATTCAACTTTAAAAAATAATTCCATACAACTTTCTTCAATAAATCACATAAACAAATGGGCTTATATACCATTATAAAAAAGAATAATACAGCCCCTCAATTTTGCTGAGTGTTTAATTAATTTAGTTTTGAAAAAAAAAAACAATCTTTGTTTAGCTAAGTTCAAGACAAATATCTGTAAAAAAAAATTAAATACAAATTGATCCAGAGTAGAGTGGAATTTCGATTATGGTTTGAGTCAAATTGCAACGACAAAGTATGCTAGGGTATGAATTGAAATAGTTATACATTGTTTAGATTTGTAAAGGAAGAGAGAAGTCAAAACTATATTTACACGAGCTCTAATTTTTCGTTATAAGATTCATTAATCATAAGTATTTTGAGCTTTCATCTCACTATCTTCTTTTATCTTATACTTAAGTGTTAAAATATTGTGAGATGTAGTTAGATATTTGTTTTTGAGGGTTGCCGAAGTTTGAAAGAAGTTTATCTTATACTAGTTTTCGAATGCTTCGAAGGTGCATGTTGATGTCTTGTAGATATAGGAGACTTTAAAAACTAGAATCATTTCGCACTCATGGTCCAGTTGTTTTTGAGCCAGAGTCCAATCCAAAACATATAAAGAATAAAATGTGAATAGTTGTAACATTTTGTAAAAAAAAAAACGAAAGAATGTGAATACAATAATGAAACAAAAATGAAAAACAGTTTTTAGTATTTATATATCAATCTTGATTATTTTGTTGGTTTAATTGCACTTTTAATTTCTTAAATATTCTAGTTAATATTTTTTCCATTTGTATTAATTTTGGTTGAAAAATATAATTTTGACTTACAAAATAGTGTTTTTTAGCCTAAAAATTAGTGATTCTTAATGTATAAATTATGTTTTAATATTAAAATTGCAACAAATATAAAAATAGAGAGACCAAAAAATTTAATCTTAAAATATGAAAATTATTTTTGTGAATTTGTCAAAATAAGTGAATCAATAATACAATTAAATATTTTTGATAGAACCTTGATTAGTTTTAAGCAAGGAGTTTGTCCAGATTTTTGTTTTTCTAACATAAAAAGGTTAGATCCTATTTAGGATTTTATAGGGGAAATAAGTGGAGGGATTTGGGATGGGGAAGAGATGAAAATTCAGAGTTTTTTGTGTTTTTTCTTTTTTGTGATTTAATGGAAAATTATAAGATAGTGTCTACTATTAATATATTTTTAATTTTAAAATTATTATATAACAATATGTGAAAAATGATTTGAAAAAATTATTCAATCCCTCCAAAATAATTTTTTAATCTTTTTTTTTAGTTTATCAAATTATGGAAATTTTGTATCATGAAGGAAAAAAACTTCCCAAAATATTATATTTGATTCAATTTTCATTTTTTCAGTTTTTAAAAGCAAAAACCCATAACAGGTTATGCATATTTCCAGTTTTACTTTTCTCTTTATAGATTATAGAAAACAAAGCAAAAAATATTCAGAAAACCATGTCTTTTTATTAATGGCAAAATCATATGCAACTTGCATATTTATTTATTTTTTTAATGAAAAACGCAATTAGAAAACCAACTATATATATAACACTAGCTAGTAGCTACCATCTACTTCTGCCATGCATCAGTTGTTTTACTAATGCCTGCTTTTTTATTCTTTTTTATTTTTATTAAAGTTACTAATGTCTGTTAATATAAATAACACACAAAAACAAAGAGAAATCGAGGATGGGATAAACGATATACCTCAAATGGATAAATAAAAAGTGCACTAGTTTTGTTAATATCACTAGAAAATGCATTAGTTTGGTAAATAAATCTCCTTTCTTAGATCAGCTTTTAAAATATCTCTAAAAATATTTACATCATTTAATTTAATTGGATACATAAAAAACAATTAATTATTAATATTTAAATTAAATCTATAAAAGTAAGTTTTGGAACAAGTTAACTCCCACAATATTAATCAAATCAAATTAGAACAAATTTTAATTATTTTTACTGGCAAATTTAATTTTAAGTTTTTAAAAATAGCTGTGTGTTCCAATAAATTTAAATTGAATTTTATAAAATATAAATTAAATTTAATGGAATAGACTATATATATATATATATGCTAAATACCACCCGTGGTCTCTTAACTTAATTTTGGTTAACGCTTTAGTTCTTTATTTTTTTTTTCTTCTCAATTTGGTCTTTTATTTTAATTTTAAGTGACAATTTGATATTTTGTGTTTTAAAATATGAACAATATGATCCTTATTTTTTGCAAAAATTCAAAAAACTCATAAAAAATTTCAAACAAAACTCATAAAACTAATTATCATCCTCAATATAATGTAGTTTCATCAAATTTACAACTTAAATCTTTAAATAGACTCATATTTTCATCTCCAACAACATCAAATAAAGAATGACAGATATGAGTTTATTTGAAGATTTGAGTTACGAGTTTGATTTGTTTTATATTACAAAATATAATTAATTTGATGGATTTTGTTTGAAAATTTTGATAAATTTTTGAATTTTTATAAAAAAAAAAAAGATAACATTGTTGACGTTTTAAAACATAAAAGATCAAATTGTCACTTAAAATTAAAATAAATGACAAAATCGAAAGAAAAAAAAATAATGTACTAAAACGTTAACTAAAATTAAGTTAATGAATAATAAGTGGTATTTAGTCTGTATATATATATATATATCTTAGAAAAAGATAATAAAATGAATAGTATAGTTTGATGAGAGTGTGATGTAGGAATATCTCTAAATTTAAAAGGTATCGGATAAATTTTTTAAAATTTCATATTAAAATAGAAGAAAACTAAAGATGACGACCAACTCAACATGAATGTTTTTTTGAGTAATGGCCCTCTGGTAAAGCTCATAAAGTTGCAACATAGGGCTAGTCAGTGTCCAATGAATTATTTCCAAACAAGAATAGTACGAAGGGAAAATCTCACAGTACAAATAGGCTTGTCTCCTCCTCTTACGGTTTTACATGGGGAATATGTTACAGTGGCCCCCTATGATTCTAAGCGACAACGTTTTACTACACATCATGTGTTTTTTCTTCAAGTGATGATTTTAGACATAGGAGGGAAAGAACATCATTACTCTTTCTCCATAATGCAAGGGAACAATCCATACAACATATTCAATGTTTTATTCACTAAAATCATCTAACAAAACCCATATGGCCATATCATTCATAATGCTTTTGCAGCAATGCTACCTTTGTACTTAATTGTATGCAAATGCAACTATATGAAAATTTTTTTCTTTCTAAATATAAGTATTTTTTTAAATTATTACATACATTTATTGTTATTTTTCCAATATTATTACCTAAATATAAGCAGAATCCATAGGCAATTTTAATTCTTACCTAATGTTATAATATACTATACGAGTTATATTTTTTATACAAATTTATCGTTTAAAATAATTAATGACGGATATTTTTTGCTATGATTTGTGAGATATTTGACATTGAAAGAG
>NC_021160.2:4447768-4484648 GCF_000331145.2 Cicer arietinum | reverse complement strand
TGAAAAGGCAAATCTCTCTTTCCTTCATAAGTTACTTATAAAGTAGAGCTATGTATTTTCTGTGTGACTAGACACGAGGAATGATAAAAAGGAAAATCCATAATGGCGGATAACATTTACTACGGGTACGAGGCTCACAATTTAACGAGTATTCACATATAATATAAAATAAATAGATATTTTGATTATATGTTAGGTAATGAATGTGGATGTAGGTGTAATAGTATCTTTATTTTATAAATATTTATACTTAATAATAAATTAATAGAATTAAAATATGGAGTTCACTCCCTCACCTTTATCTTCTATTCCAAAACACATAAATATATATATATATATATATATATATATATATATATTTATCTTTGATATTCAAAATTATTAATATTTCAACAATTTTAAATTTTTTTTAAAGAATTATAAAAAAATTGTATTTCAAAATTTTTGTGTTCATCTAACTTTTTTGAATTTAAAAAATAATAATAAAAAAATTACATTTTCAAAGTTTCGTATTCATCCAAAGTTTCGATATTTTTTAAACTTTTGAAAAATTGCATTTCAAAAGTTTCACATTGATCCAATTTTTTTAAACTTTTGAAAAAATTGTATTTCAGAAGTTTAATATTTATCCCAAAATTTGATATTTTTTTAAACTCTTGAAAAAATTGCATTTCAAAAGTTTCACATTGATGCAAAGTTTTGAAATTTTTTATAAAATTTTGAAAAATTTCAATTTTTTTTAAACTTTTAAAAAATTTGCATTTCAAAAAATTTGTATTCATCCATATTTACTATAAGAAATTAAACTTTTGAAAAAATTACATATGATAAAATTTTGTTATATATTTTATTTAAGTGTTAATGTATTAATATTTTTTTGTTGACAAAATATAAATGAAAAAATTCTACATAATGCAACTTTTTTACGTAAATACATATTTGACTTAATTACAATTTTAGTTAATTTATTTTTATCAACTTTGTGAATTGATCACCATATTTTAAAATTCAACCGTTTTGATCTCTCCTTCATATTTTCCAAATAAAAAAGAGTGATGTGACATGATTTAAACAGAACAATTTAAAGTGTAACCTTGATTAATTAATACCCACAAAATTGTAATCAAACAATCCAAAAATATTTAGTTTAGACTTCAAAATAATTTATTTTTGTAATTATATTAACAACATATAAATAATTAATCAATCCAAACAGTTCTAAATAATAAAATTATATCTTACGTCATTTAAAATATATTAAATTATAATTTCTTTAATTAAAAAATATGAAATAAAAACAAAAAATGTTGAGTTTTAAAATAGGACACAAATTTTAAGAATTAATAATAATAAAAATATCAAAACTAAAATTAAACTTTTTTTTTATTTAAAAAATATACTCATAAATATCAGTTATTGAAATATCCGCTAAAAGGATAATTAACCAAAGTTTTACATTGATAAAAATTTTAATTAAAGTTTGAAAATCCTTTTTTGATTATGGTAGGTGTAAGGCCAAAATTGTATGATGATCTCTAATTGTATGATGAGTAAAACTAAACAGTTAGTTAGTAGAGACGCTAATGACAGTTAGTTGAGTCCTTTGAATTTGATGATGTCATCTGAAATGGAAGAAGAGTGAGTGAGGTCCATCCATTCAAAGTAGTTATCTTGAGAAACCCTAATACATAAAATAATCAAATTATTTTGCGTTTGATGGGATTAGGAACCGTTGTCGTTAATTTCAGTGTTAATAATAATAACACTTTTTCACAAACACCATTACTACACCGTTTTCCACACTTCTCTTTCATGGCTACCCATTTCAATGTTTCACAAACTCAACAATTCGCCCCAATTGGAAATCACGACCTTTTAATTGTTGGTCCTGGTGTTCTTGGTCGTTTGGTGGCTCATCAATGGCGTCAGGTACTCTATCTCTAACTTCATGTTTTCAAAACTTCTCATATAACTGCTTATGTATATTATGTATATGTATAAGATAATCCTATTATATTGAAATGTGTTTGTATTAAAGCAGGAATATCCGGGTTGTCAAGTTTTTGGACAAACAATAACCACTCATCATCATGAGGAGTTGCTTCAAATGGGTATTACTCCATCTTTGAACTGGACCAAATCTCTGCACAAGTTTCCCTATGTCATTTTCTGTGCTCCTCCTTATCAATCCTCAGATTACCTTGGTGATATTAGGTGAGCAATCTTGGAGTTAATCTCTTAATTTGTAGTTGGTAGGTAGGAATTGTATTAATCAATGTTGTCAATCACTTATAGTTGAAAATAGGGGTTTGCTCAAATTCCACTACGCAACAATGCTATAGCACTGCCTTAGCCGCTATTTGACATTCCTTTGTACTCAATGGTGTATCGCGGAATAATAGTGGTTTGTTTAAAATTTTTGCTATGCTATTATAGATAATAGATGCTATTTGACAACACTAGTATTAATGTCTCCTTGGGTTGTAATTTTTTTAGGGGTGTCGGTGCAGCTCTTGTAAGGGTCTAGTTTGTCATCTCGAACTACTAATCACCTTTGTAATAGTTAATCATAAGTTTAATTATAAAGCTGATCTTCAAAGCATACAAACATGTATTGAAGATGTGAACCTTCCTTTTGTGACTTATTGTGAATCTTCTACTCTGCATTGTAAAGTTTTTCATATGGATTATTGGTAAAATATCATCATGAAAACATTTATATTGGAAGCAAGCTTGCTTAAAATGCTGTTGAATTCTGTTAAAATCTCATACTTCGATGATAATACATGGCAGTTCATTTTCAGGGTATATATATGGTGTAATGAATCCTTCAATCTTAAAGTTTTACATGACCTTATCATGTGAAAATTTTGTGTCCATATGCTGTTAAAAAATTTATGTTTAATTTCACTATGAATTTTACCGTTATGCTTGACTACCCTCCCTAATCTCTCATATCATGGTTATCTTGGTACCTTGTAAAACAACATTTTGTTTGGGATACTATTTTCTGTTTTAATGCAGTAATGTAGAAAAAAATTGAAGTTCACATGGAAATAAAGTAAAGAAACTGAATCGGTTTTCAAGCTGTATTTCTTCTGAATCTATGTGTTGTGGATTGTCAATCATTCAGGCAAGCTGCATTATGCTGGAATGGCGAAGGTTCTTTTCTGTATACATCTAGTTCTGCTCCTTATGATTGTAATGATAATGGTTTATGCGATGAGGTAGGTCTTAACGACATTCTTCGGCTGTTCTTTATTCAAATATTAGTTTAAATTTGTTTCAATTGCTTATTTGTGGCCAAGGAACCTATAAAGTAACTTAGGCATCACTTATTTTCCTCATCATATTCAGTTTTATAACATTGTAAAAAGGGTATGAATCTATCAATTTGTGTTGCTCATGAGATTAGATTTAATTCTACGCAGGATACTCCAGTTGTGCCAATTGGGAGGAGCCCCAGGACTGATGTCCTTTTAAAAGCTGAAAATATCGTACTCGAGACTGGTGGTTCCGTCGTTAGACTGTCTGGACTTTATATATCCTTTTTGAAACCTTAATTTGCTATGATTTCAAAGGTCCATTAATCTTCTGGTTGGTTATTTGTACTATGTTTATACTCGATGCCAACCTTGACTTTTAAAACAAAGAAGGTAAAGGTGCACATGCTTATTTTTTAGAGAAGGGGATCGTTGAATCTCGACCTGATCACGTCCTGAATCTCATACATTATGAGGTTGGAACTTTATTGCATTTTATTTTATTTTTGTAAGTCATTGTCTACATGATAGTGGTTTTATTTATATTTGGCGATCGATATCTTAAAAATGGTTAACATATATTGAGATATTGAAGCCTATGTACTTTTCTCTATTCTCATCATCCTTGCATATTTTGTTTCACCATGTGACCAATTTTAGTCCCTTAACAATTTGATGTATGGTGGTGTGATAATTTCTTTACAAAATGTATTTTCTTATCTACTTATGGTCATTTAGTATTTCTTAATATGAAAAACCGAATATTTCGTTTAATGTACCTGTTTTGAACCAGGATGCGGCTTTCCTCTCAGTTGCGATATTGAAGAAACAATTTCGCGGACGGATTTTCTTGGGTTGTGATAATCATCCTTTATCCAGGTTACATGCTTTCCCAACTCCTGCAATTGTTGTGTTTAAGATAGTGCTGCTAACACACACACACACACATCGTGGCCTTCTTTTCCTGTCTTTTTGATTTTTAAATAAACAGAACTTACTTTCCCTTTCAACATTTTTGCAGGCAAGAAATAATGGATCTAGTCAACAAAAGTGGGAAATTTGATAAAAAGTTTGACAAATTTACAGGTACATACTCATTTGATTTGTAAATGGCATGTTTGAGAATGATAGCCAACTATAATTAATGACCCTTTGTAACAAGTATAATGTTAACTTTTATTTTTTGATTTAATTTATTTACACTTTCAATTTAAAGATTTTCTACACCGTCAATTAATTACAAATCATCTTGTATGTGACATTTACGGTTGTTTGGATAGAAATCAATGTATTTAAAATGTCACACAATGTAAAAAGGTCTATGCGTGTATAAAAATTAAACTTTTTTTCTTTTCTTTTTTGCCTTTGTAATTTTGGTTTGCAGGAACTGATGATCCTCTTGGTAAGAGATTAAACAACTCGAAAACACGTCAGGAAATAGGGTGGGAGCCTAAGTACTCTAGCTTTGCTCATTTCATTGAGAACTTATGATGATCAACTTCTGAGTGTATCTTTGGGGTTGAATAAAATCTAATCAATATTTTATCCATGTTGACATTGTAAATAAAAAATATTATCATTCATTAGTTAAATAAAAGTGTTTTCTACATGCAGCTACAGTTGTAATTTTCTTTGAAGGTGAACACTAAAGAGTGATAAGGCATAATACATACAAGGACATGTGAATCATTTTGATTATTAAGCACAATCATGAAGTATCATTGCATTTTTTCATACCTTATTTATGGATATCATTTCTCTTTTGACTATTCTTTGTTTAGGAGGAACTACGCACCATATGGTATGACCACGGGAATCATTGGCAAACCAACCTTACGATCCTTTTCCCCATTGTTTAACTATATCAATTTTTTTTTTTTTTTTAAATTCGGTATTATTTTTCGAGTCAAATAAGATTATAATAGATGATAAAATTTTATTTTAAGAGATTTAATACTATTCTCTCTACAATGGGCGACAATTTTTTTTAACTATATTACATAATAATAACATTTTTTTTAATATAGTAATACATTACTCTAAAATTATAGCAATTGACGCCCCAATTTATTTGAAAAATGGAGAGGATTATTACCCTACAAATTCAAGCTTCGACATAATAATAATCACGTATTAGTTGTCTTTTTGACGAGGTTGCATATTAATTTGTGGAGAGGGACACTTTTTTTAAAACAAAGGTAGATATCATTTGAACTGTGATTAATTTAAAGATTGACATTTTAAATTGATATGTTTTTCATGTGTATATATATTAAACACATGAGAACATGTTTAAGAGAGAGAAAATGCTCCTTTTAAGACAGTTTAGATATACTCTTCTGTTATTATAATATAGTTTTATTGTGGGCCAACAATAACTTGGGACTGCATAGATAGATATAGTGAAGAAGATAGATAGCAGATGTATGCAACCCCACGTTGTCTCATCACCACCATCCATTTGGATTTCCCTTCAACACACTTTTCAATTGCACTTCTTTTCCTGCTTCTCAATCCAACTCAACCATTTACCACCATCACAAACAAGGAAAAAAATGTCCCTATATTATTCTTCCACTTTCATCACACCTTCCTCACCCAAACATCAAACCCTTTCCTTCAATTTATCTTCAAACTCTTCCCATTTCATCAACCTATTCCAGGTAAGTTCAACTCCTCTATCTTCCTGTTCTAGAAAATCACATGAACCCATTAAGTTTACCACAAAAAGATTGAAACTTTATGCATCTCTTTCACCATCTCAACAAATTGACACAACCCCATCTACATTTAGAAACAAGAATCCAAAAGATGTTAATGTCTTGGTTGTTGGTTCAACTGGGTATATTGGAAAATTTGTGGTGAAAGAGTTGGTCAAAAGAGGTTTTAATGTTACTGCCATAGCTAGAGAAAAAAGTGGAATTAGGGGAAGCATTGATAAAGAAACAACATTGTCTCAATTAAGAGGCGCCAATGTTTGTTTCTCTGATGTGACAAATTTGGATACTTTTGATGAGTCTTTGAAAAACCTAGGTGTTACTTTTGATGTTGTTGTGTCATGTCTTGCTAGTAGAAATGGAGGGGTTAAGGATTCATGGTTGATTGATTATGAAGCAACAAAGAATAGTCTTGTAGCTGGTAGGAAGCTTGGTGCTTCTCATTTTGTGTTGCTTTCTGCAATTTGCGTGCAGAAGCCTCTCCTCGAGTTTCAGCGTGCAAAGCTGAAACTCGAGGATGAGTTGGTAAAAGAAGCGCAAAAGGATGATAGGTTTAGTTATAGCATAGTGAGGCCAACTGCATTTTTCAAGAGTTTAGGTGGTCAGGTTGATTTGGTGAAAGATGGGAAGCCTTATGTGATGTTTGGAGATGGAAAGTTGTGTGCTTGTAAACCGATAAGCGAACAAGATTTGGCTTGTTTTATTGTGGATTGTGTAATGAGTGATGACAAAGTTAACAAAATCTTACCTATTGGAGGACCAGGGAAGGCATTGACTCCAATGGAACAAGGGGAAATGTTGTTTAAGCTTTTGGGGAAAGAGCCTAAGTTTTTTAAAGTTCCAATAGGGATAATGGATTTTGCAATTGGTGTTCTTGATTTTTTGGTTAAGGTGTTTCCTTCATTGGAAGATGCTGCTGAGTTTGGAAAAATTGGAAGGTACTATGCAGCTGAAAGTATGTTGATTTTGGATCCTGATACTGGCGAGTATAGCGATGAGAAGACGCCGAGCTATGGGAATGATACATTGGAAGAGTTTTTTGGTAGGGTGCTTAGGGAAGGGATGGCTGGTCAGGAACTAGGTGAGCAAACTATATTTTAAGATGGTTTTATTTATTGTTAAATAAATGTGAACTCATCAAATAGGTTAAATAGCAGCCAGTTTTGTTTCTGTAAATTTGTGTATTCAGCTATATAGGCACTTTAACATTTACAAGTTGAGGCATTGTTGACAAAAATAAAATCAAGTATCTTGAAATGCATTGTTGAAGATTCATTCTTCAATTGCATATTGCCACCGGGGATTAAGTTTGATGTCCTAAGTATATGTAAATGTAATTTGCATGTTTATGTGAATATTATGTGTCTGTTTGTTTTGTGGCATGTCGACATCGACTGCGCGTCAAACTTGTTGAGACAATTTGTAGCTTCTAAGAAATCACGGCCATTATGACGTGGTGCAGGAATGTATCCAACCATAAATTATACTTCATTGATTATGCCATGCCTAAAAACTATTGTCAATTGGTTGCTCAAAATGAGAACTTATTTAGAATGGATTATTGACTAAACCATCTTCTTAGGTGTCCTTGCCAGTTGCCATTCTGTTACTTCTTATGCTGCATTCTTTCCTTGGTTATCATGTTTGGAATCAATCTCACCGTTATTAATACTATATAGTTCACCAATTTGTTATTAGCTACACCCCTTATTTAATGAAAAGAAGGCATTCCCTATATTACCTTATTAAATGCCAATGGATGTTCCAAGTCATGTTTGTAGATTTAGGTGTGATGTTACTATATTCTAAGGGAGCAAGATGATCACAAATCATTTTCTAACATTAATGTAATGCATGATACAACATCTTAGTACCATAATGTATAGAAAGCTCATAAAAAGGTTGAAAACTCTTGGCAACCTTCTCACATATAGGGAGAGAACATCTTAGTGTTAGCACCTTGTGGAACAGTATAATTCTACGATTGTAGATATCAATTTTGAGTCAGCTTGTTAGTAACACCAACTTTTGTAAACTCGGAAATGAAACTGAGTTGACTCGGTTAGACTTGCCTGGAGCTCGTTATACTCTAGTAAACTCATAGGTAGGGATGACAATTGAACCTATACCTTATGGAAACCCACAAAAATTATGGTAAAAATTCACATTATGAGTGCGAACTAAATTGGCCTTTCGCTTTGAACGAGTTGACGGTGGAACGGACCCATTTTCTCACAATTAGTGATACAAGGCATACAATTTTCAAGACACAAGTCAAGTTGCATGCAAACCTGCTTAACAAGTTGCAACCCTTGATTATGAAAAAGAGTTTAATAAACTTTGTGTGATCTTTATAGACCAAGATATAATTAATTGTTCATGAAGGAAATATTGTCGAAAAATGGTTGTGGATCATGAGTGGGAAGCTGATCATGTTTTGTTCGAATTGGATTGCAAAATGGTTGTGGATGCAATGCATAAACATGCTCTTGGTAGACGTGTTTATGTTCAACTTAATTGAATTTCATTAATAGTTTGATTCATTATTTGAAATTAATTAGTTTTTAAACTAGTTTTAGTCTTTTCTTTAAAAAATAATGATAAAAAAGAAAAATCACTGATAAAAGTCAAATACAAATAGATTTAGCTATTTAGATATTTCAAAACAGAAGAACATTACATTAATATTTTGCAAACAAATATAGTGCTAATTGGACAAGAACATCACATTAATATTTTGCAAACAAGTACAATGTTAATTGATCAAGAGTGAAGAAAAAATAAATCACAAAAATTTCAATTATAAAATAGCAATAGTAAATTAAAATTATGAACACATATTTAATCACATTTAACAATATAACAACAATAATATTTCATTATAGATTGAAGCTAATTGAAATGATGGAGAGAAGAACAATGATTTGCCACATGTGTTTTTTATCTAAGATTTGGTCGGTGAAATTAAGTTATAAGTTAATCGATAGATGATGATATTTGATCAATTTAGTTTTTAATAATAAAAAATGACATAAAAAATAAAATTATTTAATTTAAAATAACAAAAAAAAGTAACATTTTTATTCAATGTTTTAGGTATTTTTTTCAACTCAATTTATTTTTTTCTTCGTTTTATTTCTTTTGCTTTCTTCTTTTCCATATACTTATATATGCAATCGAAACATCATTCTTAATATTTTATAAAAATACAAACATAAATTTGAAGAGTTTTTTAAAAGTTTAACAAATTTCACGTGTATAAATAATAATTGTAAAAACAATACAATTCAATTATTTTTTACAGTTTAACATAAAAAATTTTTTTTTTTTTGAGTTATTTTAGTAAGGAATTAAAGAATCTTCACCGAATAGAAAACATACTAGTTGAGTTATCTAAACAAGTGGCTGGAAGGGTGATGATTGAACGAAATAATTATTTTATATTATATAAAAATAAAAAAATTATAAATAAAAAAAATATAAAAAATTATAAGCTATAAATCGATTAAAATAATGTATAAAAAAAAACTATAAACATGTTCAAATAGCATATCATATCGGAATAAATTATAAACTAATATAATATAAGAAAAAGCTTCTTAATCAAATACATTTATTGGTGTTGTCGTAAAGATGCCAAATATATATTGTGGTTAGAAGAATTGTGCATGAAGAATGCTTCTCTTCCTCTAATATTTGTTATGGAGTGTAACTTTCGTGGTGATCTAAAAAAATGATTTGGTATTTAACAAAATTATTTATACATGATACATATTTTATATAAAATTAATTAATTTAATATAGTTAAAGAACATTTGAAATTAATTCATCATTATTTACATAATAAAAAATTATTATTATTTACGTAATCAAATATTATTATCACTGAATCTTGGTATATAAGTATTTTTTATATTTATAATAGGACCTTATAACACTGTAGTAGTGTGAAACTGAATCTTTTAAAAATCACATTTAAAAATAACCCTAATTTATTTCCTACTTAATAGTCTCTGATCTTTGTTTTTTCTTTTATTTTGGGATGAATATGTTTCCTCTCTTAAACCTCAAATAAACCCTTGCGGCCACTCATTGCAATTCATCTTTTTCGCGAACTCCGAAACTGTCCAAAATCAACTGCTCTGTTACTAAACCCTAATTCCTCATTTTCTGAACATCGTCACAGTCACAGTAGAGTTGCAAAGATGGTGATTAAAAAACCGGGTCATCGAAGTTCACTCGATGACGCCAACTTCGATGCTCTGCGAGACCTTTTGAAGCCACACATAGAGTCATTCGATCATATGATTGATGCTGGATTGAAAACCATGTTCATAGGCATTAAACCTCTTGAAGTTCCTCATCCTACTCAACCCACTACGCTTAAAAATATCCTTTTTCAATTAACTATACTTCAATCAATAACCTCTCAAACATGCTTTCTTCTATTCTTATTTATTTATTTATTTATTAATTAATTTATAGTTATGCTTTTGATGGAGTTAGTGTTTGTTCTTAACTTGGATCTTACTTTCGATGGATAATCCGAAGATATTTGAGCCTCAGAAGGAGAGAGGATTTTCAAAGTCGCGGAATATTTTGTATCCATTTGAAGTAAGTTTCAAATTTTTAATGCTCTAGTTTCTGAAATTTGGTTGTTTTGATAGTGTTTAACTCTGTGCTGTGCACTTTTTTTTCTTTCGTTCAGTGTAGGCAGGCAAAAATTTCATACACAGGGACGTTCACTGCAGAACTTTGCTTTCAATATGACAATGGGCCTATTGTTAGAGAAAAATTTAATTTTGGCCAGTTTCCCATAATGCTACAGGTTTGTTATTTTGTGATTTTTCATATAGTTTTTATGATACTTTTGGTTCATGAGACTTTTGTGATTTTTCATATAGTTTTCATATAGTTTTTATGATACTTATGATAAGTTTAGTCAAATTCGATGATACTAGGAGTGAGTATTGGAACATGTGATATTGTTTTGCTTGTCATGTAGACTAAATTATTATGGGTGGTTTATATATTTGTAAGTATGCATTTGATTAGTATATATTTACATATATTTTAAATGGTCTTTTATTTTGTAATATTAAGTGGTGTGATGATGAGAAGATGGAAGGGGACGCCACCTATAGGATCCAAGTAGGATGAATGAAATAGAGAAATTCTTTGAGTGTGATATGGGATAAAAATTACTTCTCAAGTTTAGAGATTTATTTTGGCACAACGATAAGCCTCTCAATGTTGTATCGCACTGAATGTTGGACAAGAAAGTAAACTAAGGTTTGTTTGGGAGTTAGGAGGGAAAGGGAAGGGGAGGGCTTTGGAGGACATAGGATAAATGGAATCTCTCTCTTTTGTTGCGGAGAGTTTTTTTGTAGGGAATGAGATGTAAATACTTATGAGAAATATTTTTATAATTTTTTTTAATTTGTGTTATAAAGAAAAATAATAGATTTGAAAATTTATTCAAGATCCTCCAAAACCTTCGAAAAGCCCTAATCCAATGCATTTTTTTAAGTTCCCCATATTGGAGGGATTTAGTCCAATGAAGAAAAATAAAATCTCATGCAAGGTGGAGAAACTACTTATCTTCCCCCTTCCCTTTCCTTCTTCCTTTATTCTCAAAACCCTCCTTTCCCTTTTCCTCCAAACTCCAAACATAGCCTAAAGTCTCTATTTGGTAAAAAGTAGCGGATGACAGATAAGCTAGCAAATACCGGATGAATGTATAGTGGATAATCTAGTTGATAACTTATAGTGGATAAACTATCACATTGAATTTGAAGTGAATAGTTTGGTAAAATTAGTGGTTGAACTAATTGATAAATAAAAAAGGACAAAAAAATATTTATAATTAGTGTTTAATTTTTTTCAATTAAGATAATGGCAATAAAAATGACTATACGCCATAAGCTATCCACTAGTTTGACCTTGCCGAATAGGACCTTAGTATCATAGAAATGACAATGTTATGATGGAAGGGGAATTACAACAAACAAGATAGGACTAATAATACACTTGTTAAAGAGAAAATTAGAATGGCCCCAATGGTAGGGAAAATTATAGAATCATCTTAATCTTAGGTGGTTAATGTTTGCATATTCATGGAGAAGGCGTAAAAAATTTGTTAAAGAGAGTAGACCTAGACAAATGTGGTCTCAAATAGATAGAGGTAGAGGGAGACCAACAAAAACCATTGGCCAAACCATTAAGAGAGATTTAGTGTTAGAGGTAAATGTTGTCTTCAGATTTAACACATAACATGACTTCATAGCATTAATTGATCATTGATGCCGACCCCACCTTGTGGGAAAAGGATGCATAGTTTTCAATCCCAGTTCCCAGATAGTGTCTGACTCCAAAATCCATTTAGTGGGTTGACTGCTATCATGGATTTTTTTATGCATATTAAATAATTAACACTATTTAAAATAATCATTACTATATATATGAATGCTGAAAATTTAATTATTACTCACAATTCATGAAATAGTCCGACCTTCATTATTTGTTTGCATTTTTTACGATTTATTCTTACAATTGATTCCTATTTTCTTGTTTGTTTTTGTTCTAATGAAGTAAAAGTGTTGGGAAGGGGGAACTATAGTAAAAATGGTATAAAATTAGCTGTTAATTATCAATATGACTAGTTTTGTTTCGCTCACTGGTCACTTATGCAGTCTAAGTTATGCAACTTGAGAGGTGCTTCTCCCAAGAAACTTGTGTCCTACAAGGAAGAGGCGTCGGAAGTGGGAGGGTATGTTCTTGGACCCTGTCTATGCCACTTAAACTTGTGTCCTACTCATATATGATGTTAGATTACGATTAAATAATACTATATATTACTATTAGTGAGTGTGAATCAATACTGAATCAGCATAACAGTTCTACTGGAAAAGGTTTTGAAAAATTATATTGTTTTATTAGCATTGATTATTATTCAATTTCATTGTTTTGTTTCTTTCCTTTCTTTATTTCAGTGCCCAATTATTTTGTTTATGTTGTTGACTTTTTGATTGACTGCCGCTTTATCATACATTGTTCCTTTCCAGTTACTTCATCTTGAATGGCCTTGAGAGAGTTATGCGACTTTTAATTATGCCGAAACGGAATTATGTAAGCAATCTTTTTTCCCCTCATCCACATACTTTTCCTAAGGGAGGAGCCAGAGCAGTTGTATGCTTAGTTTAGCTTCTGCACGAGTTGAAATTTGTTATACTAGTCCAGAAGCATGTACTTGACTACTGGAGCTAAGAACAAGTTTTAAGGCTAATAATGAATTTGTCAAACTCTTGTCGTTGCTCATCAATTTTTCTCTGGTTTGTTAAATGTTGTAGCCTATGAGTACGGTGCGCAGTTCATTTAGTGAAAGGCGGGAAGGATATACTGATAAAGCAGTTGTTATTAGGTTTGTTCTATCTGCTGGTAGTGCTATTTTAAATTATTGTATCACGAATTGTAGTGACTTGGATGTTTACATATATAAGGTTTATGAAGATGCCTTGCTCTACTAAATGGTTAGAGACGTGGTCTTTTTTTGGAATATTTCATAGTGTAGTGGAGTCTTGTACCAAGTATCTACATGATTCATCTTTAGATTTTTAACCTTTTTAGCCTACGCTAATACTAATACTCATACTAATACAAAAATCTGCCACCACAGTCTGCCATGGTGCCACTGTGGCTGCAATTTTGACAACACTGATCGAATTATACATCCTATGAATACTGTTTTTCATTTGCCCGATTATACGAAAATCAGATTATAAATTTTATATAAGATTCAGATTTAAATTATATATATGCATGGAAACTCATTAACTAAACTAGTTTATTCATCATGTCTTGTAGAAATTATGTTATTAAATGTTAAGCATGTTGATGTCTGTTGAAGTTGTGGGATTTTAGAGAAAATGAGGAGAGGAAATAATAAGGGTTTGAATATTATTGATAATAGCTTAATGGTTACTTGATTACAATAGACTCAATACTAATCTCTATTTATAGAGAAACATAGACTAAATCCTAAATTAGGAATAAATCATAATAATAATAAGAGATATTCTAAGATTCTCTATGATTATAAATTGGTCATAGAAAATAACTCAAGATACTCTAATATAATATAAAAGATATTATAAGATATTTTCTAATATTCTAACACTCCCCCTCAAGCTAAAGCTTACTAAGCTTTAGCTTGCTACAAGAAAACAATGTTTTGCTCTGCAAAATAATAAAAAGGATGGAAAAGCAACTCAGGGATGCAGGTGAAGTCGGAGAGAATTGCTATAAATATAGCCTAGCCAGATAGCCGATATGATCATCAGCCTGAGAGAAATTCATGGCAAGCAATTGAACAAAGCGAGGTCCGTTCTTCTAAAAACTGCATTTGGAAGCTTTAAACCAATAATATTGGAGAGGCGTGCTTCAAGGAGAGAAAGGCAAGGCCAGTACATCTGGGACAAAGATGGGGCCAGTGCATCTGGGACAAATTGTCATGCTAAAGTGTGAGTCATAAAAATAAAAGACATCGTCAGAATAATCATCAATGGGAAAATAAGTCATCACTAATATGATTCATCAGTGGGAAAAGGGACACCACCGGAATGATCATCGGTGGGAATAGAAGCCACTGTTGTAATCTATTAGTAAGAACTAAATTGCATGACAAACACCAAAGAGGAAGCAGCGCGACTCTAATGAAACGAAGCCATAATCGACAACCGAAGTGAGAAAATGCATCCAAAACAGGAGAGACAGTGGTTGTTTCGGAAAACTTTTCTAGCAGCGATGGCAGGCAGCAGCAGCAAACGGCAGCAAACGGCGGCAACGGCAGTAGCAGACGGGGCAGCAGCGACGATTGTGGACGGAAGTGATAGTAGTCAGAAAAAGGAATGATCATGCTAGAAAAGAGAAACTAGGATTATATTCCCAAACTGTTGGGAACTTAGCAGCGGAACAACGACAAGATTGTTCAAGGAGGATCGAAATAGGCTCTAGATACCATGTTGAAGTTGTGGGATTTTAGAGAAAATGAGGAGAGGAAATAATAAGGGTTTGAATATTATTGATAATAGCTTAATGGTTACTTGATTACAATAGACTCAATACTAATCTCTATTTATAGAGAAACATAGACTAAATCCTAAATAAGGAATAAATCATAATAATAATAAGAGATATTCTAAGATTCTCTATGATTATAAATTGGTCATAGAAAATAACTCAAGATACTCTAATATAATATAAAAGATATTATAAGATATTTTCTAATATTCTAACAATGTCTATAATTTTTCGCTCCTCACTTTTGAATACTTCATGCTTTATATTTTAATTGTTCAGGTGTGTAAGAGCTGATCAAACCTCAGTATCAATAAAATTATATTACCTTCGTAATGGGAGTGCAAGACTTGGTTTCTGGTAAGAAGTCTGGTTTATCTAAAAGGCCTAATCCAAACCATCTTCCATGCCCCATTCTACTCCCATAGTAAAGTGGCTATTATTTTAGGTTTAAGAAGATGTTTCATCATACTATCATTTTGCAGGATACTAGGAAGAGAATACATGCTTCCTGTGGGCATTGTTTTGAAGGTAATTATTTTTAATTTTATTAAACAATCCCTTTATGTTCCCCTTGTTTGGTTTTGGACTTTAGTTGTTGTGCAAAGATTTGCTCATGGTGCTATTGATAATTTGTAACAGGCCCTTATTGACACCACTGATCGAGAAATTTATGTAAATTTGACGAGCTGTTATAATGAAAAGTATGAAAAGGGAAAGGGTGCTGTAGGAACCCAGCTTGTTGGTGAAAGGGCAAAAATCATCTTAGATGAAGTTCGTGATTTGTCTCTTTTCACTCGTCTTCAATGTCTACAATATATTGGTACGTAATTTCAAGTTCTTTTGTTTTCTTGATTAATTTGCATATTTTTTGTACTAATTCTTTATTTGAAATTCAGGAGAGCATTTCCAACCTATTTTGCAAGGACTAAAAAATGAAAGCCATCATATTGTAAGTCTTATTTGATCAGTCATATAGGGTAAATTACACTCATCTCTCTTGTGAAGTGTTAAGTCTCAACATCCTTCCCTCTTGAAAAAATTACACTCTGACCTCTCCTGAGAGATTAATAGATGCTTCACTTTAGTACTGTCTAATGTGAATGAGCCTCCTAGTGGCAAAGAGTTTGATTACTAAGTCCCAAAGCCAATAGCCCGGTGATTCAAAACCTCATATCATCAAAGTCTCAGTTGGTGTACATTAAAATGAATCCAAAATGTGACATTTTATCTCAAGGAGGGGAGTGGTAGTTTTTCAAAATAGAGAAGGCAGCAAAGTCTAGGCATTTCTTGGCAAGGAGGTTGCAATTTATAAGATTAATTTGATTGGTGGAAAGGTTTTGTTTGCCCTTATTTCTGTCTAGTGCTTTCATGAGTGCCTTTATTTTCTAGGTGGCTGATGCTGTTCTGAGGGACTACATACTTGTTCATCTGGACAACAATTTTGACAAGTTCAATCTGCTCATGTTAGTTCGTTGCTTTCCTTTTCTGTGTGATGATTCTGATTAATTAGTCACACTATGTTGTTTCTTATGGACATAAATTATATTTGGTAGAGAATCTATGTACTGTTTTTCCACAGTCTAGTATTTGATTTTTCTTCTCCCCTTCAGCTTCATGTTGCAGAAACTTTTTTCACTTATAGATCAGACATCAGTACCGGATAACCCTGATAGCTTGCAAAATCAGGAGGTTTTACTCCCTGGCCATCTGATTACACTTTACCTTAAGGTATAAAGCTTTAATCGAATTTCAAAATATATTTTTTATCAATAGTAGTTAGAACATGTCGTCTACATTGAGAATTTGGATAACTTCAATCGTAGTTCAGTATCAGGTTGTTGAATCGATTGCATATACTTGCATTGGTTTGGTGCCTCAATTCTCTCTGTTGAAGGCAGATGCTTAAACTTCTTTTCTGGTCCCATTTGGCACTTAGAAATTGGTTTGCACTCAAGTTTAAAATGGAATTGGGCTATCAATTTCTAAATATCAACTGTCAGTTATGCCTTTTTGAATTGGTGAAGTTCCTTATTACATACTCAAATTGGTGGACTTGAGTATAAGCAAATTCTAACTAACTTTATCATGTTTAATATTAGCATTATAAGTATTCTTCAATTAATATTTTCGTGAAACAAATTCCCATAAAAAATTAAATGAAGAGAAAGGGTAGTTTGATGAATATAATTATACTTTTTTATTACATCAAGAAAATTAAATGAAGTTAACTGACATTCTTAATTAGTGTTCGATTGATTATTTTTGCTTAAATATGAGTTCGGATAGAGTAAACAGTCAATCTCTCACGTTTACTGTATTTGGCTGCCATACTTTCTAATAACCACCCATGTTTGAAGTAATAGCATTAGCACTTGTATGTGTTTGCCAACCACAGTTACTGCTACATTTCCTAACACAACCACTATTGTGACAGTTGTTACTGCCACCAAAGCTGCTACCTTTGCCAATGCTGTAGCCACCTTCACTACTTCACAAAGTGTCATTTTCATGGGCCAAAGTGTAGTTAATCATAATGGTTAGTTCTCTGTAGTCAATAGCGGCCTAGTGGCCGTTATAGCGTAGCAGGCCCAAGTTGCTACGCCAAAGGCCATTGCTTTGCGGTTGAGCAGTGGACGTTGTGCCACTAAGGCTTTGTTTGGTAAAATTCAGCTATAAGCTAGCTGATAGCTGAAAAGTTAATTGATAATAGCTGATAACTGATAATTGATGATTTATAGTTGAAAAACTAGTCGATTGAAATTAAAGTTGGTAAGTTTAGCTTTTTTTAATATAAAATGACAAAAAAAGAAATAATTATTTTATTTTTGATATATTTTATTTTGAATACATTAAAAGAAAGGTTTTAAAAATAAAATCTCAATTTTCGGAGCAAATTCCCTTCCTTTCTCTTCCTCTCTCACATTTGCTCTCTCGCTCACCATTCCTTAGTCTTTTCTGTTTGTGAATTTTAAGGAAGATAAAAAAAATTCAGATGTGGCCGATAAAAGGGCCAAAAATCTTATTTAAAAAAAAACGATAATGACCTTAATCAAATTGCTTTGCTTGGTAAAAGATACTTCTTTAATAAAAATTGTTCTCTAGTAGTAATATGAGTTACAAAGAGTTTACTAAAAAAAGTTACAAAGAACGTAACAACTAACGTGAGTGAGTGGTGAGTGGGGGTAGTTATATAATATTTTACAAAAATAATAAAAAAATAATAAAATTAAAATAATAAGCTTATAAATGGAAAAAAGTAGAAAAAGCTATAAGCTCAATCGCTAGTTAAAATAGCATCTCAAAAAAGCTATAAGTCCATGTGAAAAGCTTGATAGCAAACACAATTAATTTGATAAAACAAGCTTTTAAGCTAATTTAATAAGCTATAACTTAGTCTATTCGTGTTACCAAATAGACATTTAAAGTAGTGAAATAGAGGCTGTAGCTGTCCCAACAGTGAAAATCTTGTAAAACTCGAGATTTTTTGGAGTTTATGGTCATTGATCCTGAAGTATCCGTGCCCTCTGTTTCTGGATTTTCTATCATTCCACCCAATTTTTTTGAATGACAACGAAATAGGCCCCTCCTATCTTTTCATTTCAAAACAACTGTTTCAACCCCACCTTGTGCGGCGGCTTTGTGGAGGCCCTTCCTCCAAACTTTTCGGTGGTTTTTTTATAACATTTTGGCGGATATCCTCTCCTAGTCCTTTTGGAGATGGAATCACTTGTATTTATTTTAAATGTTAGATGCATTACCGATACTATGGGTCATGCTGTCATCTAATGTTTTTCCCCCTTCACTTAGTGTTAGTTATGTGTAAAAATTTGAATAATGTTCATCACTTCTTTCTAAAAGGCTTATGTTATCATCTGCTTAAAGAGCTATATTATATAAACTTTTGTACATTGTAGTTTTGTTTTTGTTTTAACAAACAATACACAGATATTGAAACTTGGGTTTTGTATATTTTGTTGATTTGTTGCATCTATTGATGTGGATCATAGGAAAAACTAGAAGAGTGGCTGCAGAAGGGAAAAAGGCTGCTTCTGGACGAGATAGAGAAAAAAGGAGCAACGTTTGAGTTTGGCAGAAGTATGTAGATGTTTATTGGCTTTTGCAACATGTTATTTCCTTGCACTCTCCTTTTGTTCTACGTGGTTAAATTTTTGTTCTGTTTAACTTCTGTTATTGTTTATTGTACGAGTTCTGGAATAATTCTGTGACCATAAATGATAAGTGCATTCTTCCTATTGTTATCTATTGCTGTGTGTAATTTTTTGACCATTTGGTATTGTAGTTGCTGACGTTAAGAAAGTTTTGGAAAAAAATCATACAAAAGGAATCAGTACAGCAATTGAAAATATGTTGAAAACTGGAAGATTAGTTACAACTACAGGTCTGGATCTGCATCAGGTATGGATCCTGTACTTAGTTTATCTCAATTTGTATTTTCTAGGTGCCAATTTTCTTTGTCTCGGAAGTATAAAATATTAACAGTTGTAGGATTTCACTTATGTCATTGGATATTACTAGATAATCTTTTGTACTCCTTCATGAAGGGATCCAAGGGTTTGAACCATTGGTCTATAAACGAGCCAAACCACCCATTTGGAAGGTGTACTAGGGAGCATTAGAGTTAACTTCTTGTTGACAACTATAACTAGGAATTAGATTTTCAATTGCAGTTATGATTAGAAAATAACTTATGGCAGTTAATTTTAAGTATGTGTTTGTTGGATTGATATTTTTTGAAGATAGGATGGTTATTCTGTATTTTGGCAGAGGATATTCTCTTTAGGAGACTAGGTCTCTGGAACAGCAAAGTGTACTGGTGTATTGTGTGTGATTTCTATGTTCAGTAATTAAATTATTCGTATATTCAGTAAAACATTGGTGCTATGCTATATCACTTCACTTGTGCAATGCCCATCTACCCGTATTTTTTGGTCTCTTTATTTATGCATTTGTTAAATTATTTAATTAATTGCATTTCCACTTTCTAATTATAATTTGCTTAATGAATAAAATAACAGATTGTTATGTACTGCAGTATATAAAAGAAATAAAATTCACGGACCCACATTTGACTATTGACAATATATAAAAGCCTTAACAAATTGTGAAAAGTAGTGCAAAATGAACCACTTCAGCATGCTCAGTTTGACAAGTTTAAGGAATTGAGCTGTTGAGTTTCATCATTGCAAGGACATATTCTGAACATGGCTTGTAGCTTATAGTGGTTTCTTGCGTTTTTGCCTAAAATAAATATTGAGGAAATTGTATTACTTATTTTTTAAATATTACTTGATTTCAATGCTAATTAATCAAAGAATTGAATGTTTATTGCTTTAAGTCTCTTGTTATTTTTAGATTGATGCCCCTGTAAAATATTCACGAACTACTTTTTTCTTAATCAGAGGGCAGGATATACAGTTCAGGCTGAAAGGATAAACTTTTTACGATTTATCTCACATTTTCGGGCTGTTCATCGAGGATCCTCATTTGCCGGACTTCGTACTACAACTGTGCGGAAGCTATTGCCCGAGTTAGTACATTTTACATAATCAATTGATGTTGCAATCTTGTCATAATATACATGTACCTACAGTTTGTTAAAAGGGTTTTCCATTCAAATGAACAGATCTTGGGGTTTTCTTTGCCCTGTACACACACCTGATGGGGAGCCCTGTGGATTGTTGAATCATATGACCCGCACTTGTAGTAAGTTGTCGTTCTTCCAAACCCTCTTTTATTTATTTCATTTGTCTTTCACTCTTAATAATTGTAGAAAGAGGATAAATCCTAAAATTGGTCCTTCCAAAAGTTAAGGGTGTCGTCACACTAGTTCTGTCATATTTTTGTTGCCCAATTAGTCCCTAGACTCATCATAGCTCTAAACCAAGTTAGTCCTTTTGTTACCCTACTTTAGTCTTCCATATTGAAGACTGGTGACAGTTATGTATTAGAAGGACTAAATAGATGAAAAATTATTTTGAGGACTATAAACCAATTCTATTATATGTATGTTCGGAATTAAGGTAAAAATTTATAGGCCGAGAATAGGCCTTGGTCACAGCTAAAGATATCAGAAAATGTTTTAGATTTTCCACCTTGTGTTCTTACACTTGCATTTATCCTCTGAAGAAGAGGAACATGAAATTGAATTGGAGAGGTAGGTGACTCAAGGTTCATTCATTGTTCAACGGTTGGGAAGTAAGTCCAAATCAAAGTAATAGGAGAAGAGAAAGGTTGGGAAGAGGTAGAAATGGGGAAAACAGATAGGGGTAGAAATTGCCTTTATTTTGACAACCTTGGTACATATGAAAAGCGGAGGTTGTTCTGCTCTGTTTGTGTCAAATACTTACCTACAAGTGTGGATGAAAAATTTATATGCAGTGAAAGAAAGGTTCATTATCATTTCTATCACATTTAGAATGATACGTAAGGGAACACGTACTATATGGTTCAATGGAGTTTGTTCATTAAACCATAGCTTTATATCCTTGCAAACAACACCTTTTGGTGGTTTTGATGTGGAGTGAAATTGGGAAGAAAGAAATCGAAGAGAAAGGAAAATAGATGAAGCAAATTTAAAAGAAACAAAAAATCATAGGTGATTTATATTACATTGGGATGGAGAGTTGCTTTCCCATTTTCTCTATTTTATTTCCACAAGTGGTAGGGAAGATTTGTTTTTGTAGGGATTTTCTTATTATTCTCTCTTCTAAGGGAGGGAAAATGGTGTAATCACCTTGTTTTCTCTCTACTCAGATTCTCTCTCAATCCAACAATGAAGGTGGGCCGTGAGACTGATATGTAGACAAACATGACATGTTCTTGCGTCTAAAATAACACGTGTTAAATATATTTAATGTCTAATTGAAACCTTGTTGCTCATTATACACTTTCAATTACCTTTGTATTGCAAAAAAATTAATATATTACTTCCCAATTTGCTTTATACGTTATTTTTATTGACTAGCAACAATATTCACTGGTAATGTCATTCTTAATTAAAAACATAGTTCACTGTTTTTTCCCTCTTCTCCATTTCAGGGGTTACGTCATTCTATGATTCTGAAGGAAATATTAAAGATTATTTTAAAATTAAACTTTCTATCCTCAACATTTTAGTTGAGATTGGAATGACACAATCATTGCCAAAGATATTTCTACCTGGCCCACCCGAAGTTCTTACTGTTCTTCTAGATGGTTGTATTGTCGGTTTTATCCCTTCCACCGAGGTTGAGAAAGTTGTCGCTCACATTCGAGAACTCAAAGTTTCATCTGCTGCAGTGGTTTGTTTCTGTCAAAATTTCTTTTGTTCCCTATTAATATATTTGTCCTGATGTTGACTTAAATATCATGGGATGTGATGCAGATTCCAAATGATATGGAAGTCGGATATGTTCCATTGAGCATGGGTGGAGCATATCCTGGCCTATACCTTTTCACATCCCCTTCAAGATTCGTTCGCCCAGTGAGAAATTTATCTATTCCTTCCACCAATGAAAATGTTGAACTCATTGGTCCATTTGAACAGGTCAATATAGATATTTTTTGTGCATCATATAATTGTTAGGAAATAATTATGTAAATGCAGTTATGAAAAATAGAACTTTCAACTGGGGATCTGTCAACTTTATATTTCTTTTCAGGTTTTTATGGAGATACGATGTCCCGATGGTGGAGACGGTGGAAGAAAAAGTCCATTTCCTGCAACTCATGAGGAAATCCATCCTACAGGAATGCTAAGTGTAGTTGGTAATCTTACACCATGGTCAGATCATAATCAGAGTCCACGTAATATGTACCAGTGTCAGGTTCGATTATCTTTTTAATTGTGTGTAGGTGGCTCCATATCTACTTCAGTTCCAGATTTATATGTTGATTTTTTTGTTTTTCTTTTTAGATGGCAAAGCAAACAATGGGATTTTCTTCACAAACGATTCAACATCGTGCAGATCAAAAGTTATATCATCTTCAGGTTTGTTCAATTCGGCTTGATTAAAATTGCTCATACCTTCTGTTCCAGATCGATATAGGTTTGGCCTTTTTATATTGAAAACCAGATTGGTAAACATCCATAGTAATTGTTCTTTAGGAGTTGTATCCCTTATGATACACCATAACCTATACTTTTCCTACTTTTGACTACAATAAGTTGAATATTTGGGGCATTTTCAGACTCCTCAGACTCCCATTGTTCGCACAAGGGCATATTCTGAATACAGTATTGATGAATATCCATCAGGCACAAATGCTATAGTTGCAGTTCTGGCATATACAGGGTAATTGCTATTATTGGGCAGCTGTAGTTTTATCCTTCCTTGTGCTATTTTCAATAACCTTTTGTTAACAAATGCAGATATGATATGGAGGATGCCATGATTCTAAACAAGTCATCTGTGGAACGAGGAATGTTTCATGGACAAATATATCAGGTTTGATACCGAACACAACTAATTAAGCTCTCTTGATTTGAATGAGTGGCAATTAATTTTTTGAGTCATTACCCATGACACTTTATTGTGAGAAGATGCAAGGGCTTTCTTGTTATTTTGAAATTTTAGCAATTTGTTTACATTCTGTAAAAAAAGTGTTTTCTTAATTATGTTTTGATTGAAACTTCATTCTTGTTTGTTTCCCCAAGTTTTCTACCCCCTTTTGTATTGTTTGAATGTCATCTCAAGACATTGCCATGGGTCTTGAAAATGTTGTCAAAATTACATCTTTACTCGTAAGATTGCAATCCTAAACACGTGAATATACCCTGTCAGTTTTTGCTACCTGGTTCAGAAACAGTATTTCCCCTAAGGCCTAATCTGGATCAACAAAAGCCCTCGGTTGTGAAGCATCTTGGCTGCAACGTCCCTCTCTCCTAGGTGCCCTCGGCTGAACAAGTTCTCGCAATATTTACACTTTACTTGTATTCCCATCAATTGAAACACAATGTTTCCATGCTAGGTCAGCCCTCAATCCAGGGGCAAATTAAGTGCTCTGGCTGCAGGTAGTGCAGCACTACTTGAAGGCACCTTCAGGACCACTGAACCAACTTCATTATCCGCAAACCCAACCCAGCCCACTTATAATCAGGTTAGTTTGGTTAGGGTTTGATGTAAAAATCATGGGTTAAAAACTCAACCAAACCCAAATGAAGTTGATCTGCTCGTGTATTGGGTTTGGCCAAAAACAACCCAACCCAATCACCCCTACATTCACGAATCGTAACATTTCCAACACCAACTATGTATGTGTGTACTTATGTATTTTTTTGACTATAGTATGCTGATATTTAGTTTTGGCGTTATTTGGATATACAGACTAGGTTTCATGCTTTAAATTCTGACCTTAAACTTGCTTCTACAATTATTTTGGCAGACAGAAACTATCGACTTGACAGAGAAAGGCGGCAAGTCAGACCAATCTGCAAGAGTATTTAGAAAAAGTAAACTAGATAAACCTTGTCCCTCGATTGATTCAGATGGGCTTCCACATGTTGGTCAGGTTTGTTACTGTCTCCTCTTCTCTCTTTTCCCTCCTAACTTCAACTTTCTTTACAAGAAGTCTGAATTTATCACTTTCAGATGATATGGCCAGATGAACCCTATTGTAGCACTTACAATGAGGTAACAAATAAAACATACCTCTTCAAAAAAAAGGGTTCTGAACCTGTTTATGTTGACTATGTTGCTGTTGACACCAAAACTAAGAAGAATTTAAATAAGGTGAGTTGAAACATTCACTATGATCTTCTTCTATGTTTTAATGATGTTATTTGTCTCATTTATTTGTTGATGCCCTGTTTTTGTTTTGAGTTCCTTTCTATTTTGATAGGCTAAGAACTGAATAGCTGGGTACTTCTTTTTCTCCTTTTGTACTTTTGTTGATGTAATTTGAAGGATGATACTTAGCCTTCCTTCGCTTGTTCTTCATTGATGTCCTGAATCATTTATCCTCTCTCTAATTTACTGTAGAAAACATTATTCTGAATATTCTTACGATTCAAATATGATGCTAAACCTAATGGATTTAGGTATACATTTGTGGTGTCCGAGTTGTGTAGGTCGTATCTTAGGTTTTAGGTGCTTTGTTACTTTCATTGATGATTTTTCTTGATGTACTTGGATTTTCGTAATGAAAGAACGTTTAGAGTTATTTAACTTATTTTAATTTTTTTTGCAAAGAATTAAAACTTAGTCATGGCATTCTATTCGTGTCTTGCACAATGCAATGCAAAAGAGTATTTATCTTATGAGGAGTGCTATGAACACTCTATTTTCAACACTAATTCTAAGTTCTAATGCCCTCTTTCATTGGGTGAAATCCATGTGTTTCACCACTTTATGTGAGACCCATTTCCAAAGTATGCGATCCACATTAATTTTACCAAAATAAGAGAGCAAGTGTTCCAAATATTTCTCTTTCTCTAATTCTGTGAATAATTTTATGGCATCTCATGAAATGGCTGACCAATTTTTTCCCCTTACACGTAGGGCTCCTAGCCCAACTGCACAGGACCTCAAGTTTTTTAAAGATGACTCTTTTTAATTAGCTTGAAGGTTAATATTAATTTGAAGTTTTTTTGAGATATTAATGACAGTTTAATTAAAATAATTTGAATTTTGTGTTTGTATTATGGGCCTAAGTTTTGAAGTTTGAACAGGGCCTCCAAAATGTTTGAGATGGCCCTATATACACCTCAACAAAGTATTATTGCGGAAGATGACCCAGCCACATTATTGAAAATGTACATCCCTTGTTGATAGTATACATCCGTTCTATCTAGTGCATCCTCATTGGTTACTCTTGGGTTCAGAAAGGATAATGTTATTCTCCCACAACTCGTTGTATTTCTTGCACATTAAACAGAAATAAGACCTTAAATGAGTTTATAAGGATTTGCAGAAATAAGGATGAGTTAGGCTTGAAATTCTCTTATACCTAGAATAGTTTTATGTAGTTTCTCTTGATCTTTTTAAATAGTTTGCTATCATTTATTATTTATTGGACTTGTAGATCTCTATAACTTTTTTTATTAAGTTTGATCTGTTTAGTGTTGGCTTATGCATTTAATTTTTGGAGCAGGTTAACATACGCTTTCGACATCCTCGGAACCCTGTCATTGGTGATAAATTTAGCAGTAGACATGGACAGAAAGGTGTTTGCTCTCAGTTGTGGCCAGACATTGACATGCCATTTTCTGGAACTACTGGAATGCGTCCGGATCTCATTATAAATCCTCATGCATTTCCCTCTAGGATGACGATTGCTATGCTTTTGGAATCTGTTGCTGCTAAGGTATTACAACCTTTAGAAAGTAATGAAGAAAATATTTTCATTTTTATTGTAGTATAGGACTGTTTACATATGCAAAAAAAAAGAGGTGTTGCCCCTTGAATTAAGAACTGATGATATGCAGAAATAAATATAATATGGTGGGATTTTCTCTTCGTCTACATAAAGTTATTCTAGTCCTTGCAGCATTATATTTTTTCCTTTAATCATACCTGTCACTGTAACCACCTCAGAGAGTGACAGCTGTACTTAGATTGTTGACAACTATACATTATTTCTCGTAGCTTTTTATATAGAACAAAAGACCTCATGTAAACATAGCACAATCTATATATAGAACAAAAGACCCCATGTAAACATAACACAATCATTTTCTTGTTTCTCGTAGAATGGGTAACACAATCCATTTTCGGGTCCTAAAACCCAGTAAGTAGAGTCGCCTTCCTAGAGTAGAAGTCAATATTGTTAGGTTGGATACCATGTTCCGAGACCTCACAGTTGTGTCTGAGTTTCTTTACTATTTTCTCTGCAGACCCAAAATAAAAGTAGCTCTAATTTCATGTGAAAAATATGTCATTGTCCAAGCAACGTGTTGTATCTTAGTGTGGCTATGTCTATGTCGTGTGTTTCTAACAATAGTTCCTTGGTTAGCAAAATTTTTCACATTAATAATAATTTCTTCTTGCAGGGAGGCAGCTTACATGGAAAATTTAAAGATGCAACTCCATTTCGTAGTTCAGTGAAGAAAGATGATGAGGAGTCTGGATCCAAGTCAGCTTCCCTTGTTGATGAGCTTGGTGTTATGCTAAAAGAGAAAGGATTTAATTACCATGGATGTGAGGTTTTGTACAGCGGGGTCTATGGAACAGAACTGACGTGTGAGATATTTATTGGACCTGTTTATTATCAGCGGCTACGTCACATGGTTTCAGACAAATACCAAGTAAGTAACGTTTCTCAGCAACATACATACTATGATGTATTAACTTTGTTGTTAATACCAAGTAATTTGTACAGGTTCGATCTACAGGCACTATTGACCAGGTCACCCGGCAGCCAATAAAAGGACGAAAGCGTGGTGGTGGGATACGATTTGGAGAAATGGAACGCGACTCTCTACTTGCACACGGGGCTGCATATCTTCTGCATGATAGGCTCCACACCTGCTCTGATTATCACATTGCTGATGTGTGCTCCATTTGTGGAAGCATGCTTACGACAACATTCCAACAGCCTCGAAAGCGGCCAGTGCGAGAGATTGGGGGACTACCCCCTGCAAGAGCTCCAAGAAAAGTCACTTGCCATGCTTGCCAAAGCAGTAAAGGCATGGAGAAAGTCGCTATGCCTTATATATTTAGATATTTGGCAGCAGAGTTGGCTGCAATGAACATAAAGATGACTCTCAAGCTAACTGATGGAGTTGACATTTGAGGTGTGCCTCCCCTCATCTAAATTTTTGTATCAAAAAGAAAAATATTCAATTGATTAGATGTGTTAAGATTATGAATTGCATAAACTTGAGTGTATAACAAGATTATGAATTACATCATGGGATTTAAAATTTTCCAAGGAATATAACCCATGTTACATGATTTTACAAAACGAAACCTAAAATAGTATTTTTAGTCTTGTACTTCGAAAGGTTGGTGATTTGGTCCTTACAGTTTCAATCGTTTAAATAGAGTCCTTGTACTTTTCAGATTGATGAAATATGTTTCCCGAGTATGCAGAGACTTCTGTTTGTGATATTTCATGAGCCTTTGTTGACTTACTAGGCCTTGGTGCAAGTAAATGATGAAACAATTGAAACAGGGTATAGTCAATGGTAAGTAACAATTCTCCTGTCAAACCTTGAATAACAATGCAGCAATAGAAAAATTGGAGAATTAAAGGTTTGGACAACATTTCTTGTAATATTTAGTGCACCACATTTTCCCCCTAAATATAAGACGCTTTGCAATATTTAGTTTTTAAATAGATTTCATTAATATTATTAATTTGTGTTGGGATATGAAAAGTTAACATTGAATGCATTTTTAAACAACTGATAGATTAATAATAGCCACACAAATTATCTATCTTAATTACACTCACAATTTTTCTTAATAGGAATCTTATAAATATAGAGTATATTTTCTAAACTCAATAGAAACTTCTATTTCTCTAAAGTTTTCAATTAATGGCCATGAGGGTTAATTATACCTTTTTTTAATACTTAATTAATAAAGTTGTGATCTTTTTTACTACTTAATTAATGAAATCGATTAAGAGGTAAATAAAATCTGATTTGTTTCAGTCAGGAACTAAATTTATGTTTTCTCGAACAATTTGTCCTTAATTGAAAATGATTAATCAGTTGAGTCAAATCATTTGGTTAAATAGATTATGTTGATCATTAATTATTATCTATTAAATATTCTATAACCATTTATTAAACATCAACCATAATTTATTTATTGATAATTTAATCAACTTTATTATTGAAATGACTTTAATCGTCAAATAAATACAAATACCATTATATGTTTGAAAAATAAATTAATAATCAAAGTACAACGAGTCAAACAATTATCCTATATAATAAGTTATGATACAAATTTTACAAAATATTTTTAAAATTAAATTAGATGATTGTGATAAACATGATTTTCCCTCATTTTAATTTTCCTAATCATATTCAGTTATTACAAATCAATAAAATAATATTATAAGATAATTATATTTATAATACATAAAATATTACTTATAAAACTTATAAAATTAATTAATTAATTAATATCCGCGCAGCGCGCGAGCCATAATCTAATTCTATTAAAAACAAAAGCATTTTGATAAGGGCGCACGATGTGCGACAGTAATCTTGTAAAGAACATTGCATAGTGCAATGGGTATATACTCCCCTGGTATTCCTAGGTCGTTTTACCTTCGGTTTAAGCCAAATATAAGTTTGGTTTAGGCTTATGCCTCCTTTATTATTTAGAATTTGAAAAGCGATATCTATAACATCATTTTTAACAATATCTCAGTGGTGTTAACAAAAAAAATGTCGGGAATCCATCTGTATCTAGGACATAATTTTGTTTTATGTTCATAACAGTCTGAATTACCTGCTTAGTAGATAAATCTGTATCAAGAATTCTGTTCATATTTGTAGTCACTCCATTGAGTGTTATGAATATTTGTTATTATTCTTTTCATTTGAGCATCAACTTACTAGATTAACCGAGGTGCATAACGCCATTGGAGCATAGAATACCAGAAGAGGTATGGAGCGGAAAAGAGGTAAAACTCTCACATCTTAGAATTTTCGGTTGTGTGGTTTATGTGCATATTAGTAATCAAGGTAGAAATAAACTTGATCATAAATTCAAGAAGTGCACTTTCATCGGTTATAGAGATGATGATTTTGGCTACCACCTACGAGACAATGAAAACAAAAAGATGATGATACGTAGTAGAGATATGATCTTCAATGAAAAAGTGATGTACAAGGATAGACATAACACATCTGCCAATGATTCAAAACTTAGTGGACCTGTGTAGGCACAAATAGATGATGTCCTATAAAGTCATACAATTGAAATTTCTCAATCAGAACAATCAACTGAATCGAGTAGCAAACAAGAATTTGATACGTTAGAGCATTCTACTCCAGCTCTTTCGTTGAGAAGGTCATCTCGAACTCATGTGCCTAATAGAAGGTACATGGACTACATGTTGCAGAAAAGATGGAAGAAATCCTGAAGACTATGCAGAAGCATGTCATACAGTAGATGCAATCAAGAGGGAGCTTGCCATCAAAAATGACATGAAGTCTTTAATCTTCAATCAAACATGGGAACTAGTTGAGCTACCTATGGAAAAGAAGGCACTTCACAACAAATGGCGTATCGAGTTAAGGAGGGTCATGATGACTCCAAAAGATACAAAAACTGAATAGCGGTCAAAACATTCCAACAAGAGGAATGTGTTGATTACAACGAGATTTTTGCTCCAGTTGTTTAGCTCAATACTAATAGGTCAGTGTTAAGTATTGTCGTCAGGGAAAAGCTCTTTCTTATAAGCAGTTGGACGCGAAGATTGCATTTCTTTATGGAGACTTAAAAGATGAGATATACATGTACCATCCTGAAGGATTCCCAAAAAAGGAAGGAGAGTAAAATGTGCAAACTAAAGAATAATTTGTATGGCCTGAAACAAGAAGTTTGAAAGCTAATATAGTTCATCTGACGACGAGAAATTTTACATAGTTACGTGACAATAGTTAGCTAATATAGAATTGCATGCATACTATATGAATTTTTTTTATGCTATGTGTTACATGTTTATTTAAATATTGTGTGTCTATGTGTTAATTGTTTTATTAATATGTCTTAATTGTTTTGTATGTGCATTGGATGATTGTTGTGTGAGTTGTCTGAATATGATTGTACTTAATATTTATTTCAATTATAGGATTTAAACAATAATTTTATATCTAAGATATATTATGTATATATATTGTTTGTTGAATATTATTTTAATGATATTAAAATATAGAGATGTGAGAGCATTTTCTATATTTTAAATTTATTAAAATAATTATGATTAGATATGTGTAGTGTGTGATTTTAATGCAATGAAAAATTTATGGATGAGAATAGGCTAAGTCGTTTGTCAGAGGCCTATAGTCTGACATACTTACTTATGACATGACCTATTTAATAAAAAGGTTAGACTCAAGCTGTTTTTAAAGTATATTTATTTAAATAGGTCAGACTCAGACTTATAGAAAAAAACCTATTAGGCTTGACAGGCCAACCTATATATATTTTATTATTTATTAATGTTACTTTTTATTATTATATTAATAATATTATTTCTTATTTTAAGTTCTATAAATTAGACAATCACTAAGTAATTATTCCAAATTAGTAGTCGTTTCATATTCAGTAACGATTCTATATTTGGTAGTCGTTTCATATTTGGTAGCAGTTCAATTAGTCAATCAATCAGTAGTTGTTCCATATTTGTTTAAGAGGTAATAATGGATGCGTTTTTTAGAAGAAAAAAAAATCTATTATTTGAAACAAATAATTATTTTTTAGGGTTTAAAAGATGATTGTTTTAGATTTTTTTTTTTAAATTATATTTTTAGAAAAATTATTTTTTGTTTAATATATATAGATATGTACATTGCTTTTGGTATATGAAGAACATGTGTTATGAGTAGAATATTTAAATATTTTAATGTGAATAAGGCTTTTAAAAAGGTCAGGTGACCGAAGAAAAAAACATATGATATGCCGTAGACCAGGCTTAAGCGATATTCAATGATCATGTCATCTCCCGATTTCAATCTTTTGGTCTATCTTTTTTTCAGATAAAATTAAATTTAATACTTAAGAGATAAATATCGGGTTTATTCATTTTTACTATCAATCAAACTCACTCAATTGCTTATGGAAATGAATGAAAATAAAAAGGGTTGAAAACAAAGTAAACTATAGTTATATGAAAAGAAAAAAAAAATTATCGAAACGAGATAAGGAACAATAAGTCAAGAACTTCTCATTTGGACTTTTAACCATTATATCCTTTCTTTTTTCATTAACCGAAATACCCCACTTCCAGATTTATATACTAAATTGTCCTACTTTTTGGACCCAATAGAAAGTCGTTGGCCCATAATGCGATCAGCTGAAGAAGTTTTGAATTGGACCTACTTGGAGGTCGTTGGCTCAGGATGCGACCTCCTACTAGGGTTGAAAATTTTCTCTCTCCGTTTTATGTATTATTTTATGAATTAAATTTACTAATAAATAATTAAATTAATAAATAGTAATAAAAAATAATACATTAATAAATAACAATAATAATAATAAATAATAATAATAATTATATTGTTATTATTATTAATAAAAATGATTATAACTAAAAAGTAGGGCAATTTATGATTAATCAAATTGTTAAAATTAATCTGATACTTACTAAATTTGCTACTTATCAAATTGGACAATTTGCTATTAATTAATTTGTTAACAAATTTTATAATTGATTAATTTTTTCATTTAGTGGTAAAATTAATGATTAATCATAAATTGCTAAAATTAATTTTCTCATTAAATATAATTTGGTAAATTGATTAATTTTCTCATTAATTTATAAATTAATTTAATATCAAAAAATTGATTCGTGTGATTAGTAAATTGAATATGCATTAGCTTGTTTGTTTTGTCACATCTATTCAACCGCATTAATTATATATATATATTTGGCCACATTACCGATCACACGAATCAATTTTTTTTATATATTGAGATAAAATCAGGTAATATATTGTTAACTTATCTCAAAAGATAAAATCAAATTAAATATATTCATCTTCCAAATGTATTTTCAAAATATTTATATATAAAATAATTAGATTAGGTTCATTTTTTACATTTATTACTTTTTCCAATCACACGAATCAAATTTTTTTATATTAAATTAATTTGTAAATTAATAAGAAAATTAATCAATTTACCAAATCATATTTAATGAGAAAATTAATGATAAAATTAATCAATTGTACAGTTTAGTAACAAATTGATTAATCGCAAATTGTCCAATTTGGTAAATAGCAAATTTGGTAAGTATTAAATTAATTTTAGCAAATAGATTAATCATAAATTGTCATATTTTTTAATTATAATAATTTTTAATAATAATAATAATATAATTATTATTATTGTTGTTTATTAATGTATTATTTATATTATTGTTTATTAATTTAATTATTTATTAATATATTTAATTCATATAATAATATATAAAACGGCAACAAAAAAAATTTCAACCCTAGTAGGAGGTCGCATCCTGGGCCAACGATTTTCTATTGGGTCAAGAAAGTAAAACAATTTAGTATATAAATATGAAAATAGGATATTTTGGTTAAAAAAAAAAAGAATATAATGGTAAAAAATCCCTTCTTTTACATTTATTTTAGTTTATGTAATTGACTAGGGATTGATTATATATTGATCATTACCACATATAACTAAATTTATAGTTAAGGCTTTGAATTTTAATAAATAGTAACTAATCTTTTACAATTTGATTAGTTTATACGAAAATTTGTCACGTCTTAAATATTTTGGTGATTTTGATTTTAAAAATTAAACTAATAATAAAAAACACAAAAAATTAAAAGAAAATTCTTTATTTAATTTGTAATTATAATATCAAAAATTATAAATTACATAAATAATATTAAACTTTTTTTTGTATATATAATTAACATCCCAAAAAAACGACCGGAAAGAAAACAAAGTTTTTATGAATTGTAACTATGTATTTCTTAACAATATCGAAATTGTCTGTTGAACTTTTGAACGTGGAATGTTGATTTTAATCTTGATGAATAAAACAATTAAAATAGTTTCATATGATTATGAATTCATATATATATATATATATATAGTCTTTCTTTTTATGAATTATCAACTATTGTTAATAATCGGTTTAGATAGTAACTTAAGACATGTGGTCAAATAGTTTGTTTAACTCTTTAATTAATTTAATGAGCCTCAAAGAAAATTAAAAAAAATTTAAATAACAAACACAAAATATAAATTTAATATGGGCTGGATCAAAAGTAAATCTGTTACAGACATAGACATCTCATTATAATAGGTTGATTAAACTCTATTCTATTTCAATTGAGAGTGTTTTTTAAATTCCATTCTGTTTCAAATCTATCTATCTATTATTATATATATTTAAAACAGACTTTCATGTCGACTCTCATGCCACCTCATAGTATTTCTTCCACATGTGCAAACATATCCCACCTCAACAAAAAAAACTTATGTGTACGCCTTAGAGAGTTCTCTTGTGTTTTTATGTTTCACCTCATTTTTTTTAATTAGTTTCTAAATAGTTTTGTTTCCTCTTTTAATCCCTCTAATCCCTAATTTTTTTAATGACTTCCTCCAACAATTTCTTCTTCCCTCTTGTGTACATCCCAGTCATTTGCCATCCTCGCAAAATCATCTTCTTCTTTGAAATTGTCGACTCTACTCCAAAGGTACACTGAAAGAGGTATAGGTTGGTTCGTTGCAACAAAAAAAATTATTCTCTTTGTCCATTTTTAATTTTGGTGCCATGTTCACCTCATTTTTTTCTACTTAGTTTCTAAATAATTTTTTCCTCTTTTAATTCCTCGAATCCCTAATTTGTTTAATGACTTCCCAGTCATTCGCCATCCTCGCAAAATCATCTTCTTCTTCGAAATTGCCGACTCTACTCCAAAGATACACTGAAAGAGGTATAGGTTGACCAAAGATACACTGAAAGAGGTATAGGTTGGTTCGTTGCAACAAAAAAAATTTCTCTTTGTCTATTTCTAATTTTGGTGCCATGTTCAGCTCATTTTTTTCTACTTAGTTTCTAAATAATTTTTTCCTCTTTTAATTCCTCTAATCCCTAATTTTTTTAATGACTTCCCAGTCATTCGCCATCCTCGCAAAAACATCTTATTCTTCGAAATTGCCGACTCTACTCCAAAGATACACTGAAAGAGGTATAGGTTGGTTTGTTGCAACAAAAAAAATTATTCTCTTTGTCTTTTTCTAATTTTTGCTGTCATAAATTCAATTATATTATATACAATCTTTGAAATCAATTTGGCTCATAGTGACTTAATGCTATGTATAATTTCTTACATGAAATTCTATCACTGCGACTATCCAAGAAATCCAAGTTGGGATGGGACCAGCCGACAAATTTCGCTACCCATCATACCCAGAGCAAAATGGTACATGAAAAATTCAAGGAATTAGTGTTTTTCAATGTTATGACAAGGTATATTTATACATCAATATTTTTTCCATCTCTCTTCTAAACTCTTTTCCTTCTTTAGTTGTTTTTAAGTGTCACTTTGCTTTGTGTGTCTCATATTCTTAGTTTTACTTCAATGTAGTATATGTTGAGTAGCTTACAAATTGCAGTTGAAAAAGTTTGACTCAAATAATTTTAAGCATGTTTAAAAGATGTTTGACATTGAATTTGAATTGAGTAAATTAGATCATTTTAAATTTCAGAATACAAATCTGAATGTATTGTAGAAATTTTTCAAATGTTAAATCGATATTTGTGGTAATTGTGAATTTTTTTATTTTAAATCGGATTTATTAGAATTTTAATTTACAAACATTCAAACTATTATTAATATTGACAAATGAATCATAATCATTAACATTTTGATTACAAACTATTAACTGTCAAACAATTATAAGTATACAAATAATTACAAATAAATTACTTTAATTTCATCTATTATATATATATTTAAATATTTTTATTTGACTTTTTACTTTGAATATTGGTAAATATATATAATATATAAATATTTAGAAATGATGGACAAAGTCATGTCTCTTTTAATTTTAGTCAGTTTTATTTTAATGAAACTAATTAAATTTAATTTGTTGTTTTATAATGTTAATTGACATGAAATTAAAGTAATTTATTTGCAATTATTTGTATTTGATGTATACTTATAATTGTTTGACAATTAATATTTTGTAACCGAATTTTTATAAATTTTAGATTTCGATTTTGAAACCAAAATGTTAATGATTATGATTACTCAATTAATATCAATTTAAGAAATAATGTTTGTAAATTAAAATTATAATATATCCGATTTAAAGTTAAAAAAAATCAAAATTACCCCAAAGATCGATTATTAAAATGATAGTGAGAGAAAAAAATAATATTTTTATTTGATTTTTTACTTTAAATATTGGTAAATATATATATAAAATATAAATATTTCGAAATGATGGACAAAGTCATTTCTCTTTGAATTTTGGTTAGTTTTATTTACTGAAACTAATTATATTTAATTTGTTGTTTTATAGTTTTAATTATTATGAAATTAAAGTAATTCATTTACAATTATTTGTATTTGATGTATACTTGTAATTGTTTAACAATTTAATAGTTTGTAACTGAATTGTTATAAATTTTAGATTTCGGTTTAGAAATCAAAATATTAATGATTATGATTACTCAATTAATATTAATAATAGTTTGAATATTTGTAAATTATTAAAATTCTAATATATCCGATTTAAAGTAAAAAAAAATTCACAATTACCACAAAGATCGATAATTAAAATGATCGAGTGAGAGAACAAACAATATTTGTATTTAATTTTCTACTTTAAATATTGATAAATATATATAGTATATATAAATATTTATAAATTATTGACAAAATTATGTCTTTTTGAATCTTGATCAATTTAATTTTATTGAAATTAAATAAATTTAATTTGTTATTTTATGGTGTTAATTGACATAAATTAAAAGTAATTCATTTGCAATTATTTGTATTTAATGTATACTTAAAATTGTTTGGCAATTAATATTTTGTAACCGAATTGTTATAAATTTTGAATTTTGGTTTTAAAACCAAAATATTAATCATTATGATTACTCTATTTAATATTAATAATAGTTTGAATTTTTGTAAATTAAAATTTTAATTTA
>NC_021160.2:4330025-4447550 GCF_000331145.2 Cicer arietinum | reverse complement strand
TGACAATTAATATTTTGTAATTAGTTTTTAAATTAAAATGATCGAGTGAGAGAACAAAAAAATATTTATATTTGATTTTCATTTTTTAATATTGGTAAATATATATAGCATATAAATATTTAGAAATGATGGACAAAATATGTTTGTTGAATTTTGGTCAACTTTATTTTACTGAAATTATTTAAATTAAATTTATTGTTTTATAGTGTTAATTGGTATGAAATTAAAGTAATTCATTTGCAATTATTTATATTTAATATATATTTATAATTGTTTGAGGATTAATATTTTGTAATTGTTATAAATTTTGGATTTCGATTTTGAAACCAAAATGTTAATCATTATGATTACTCTATTAATGTTAATAACAATTTGAATGTTTGTAAATTAAAATTCTAATATATCCGATTTAAAATTAAAAAATTCACAATTACCATAAAGATGTATGATTAAAATGATCGAATGAGACAACAAAAAAGTAATAAAGTAAAATACAAGATGAATGTATTTCCAAGTATTTTACTTTAATCATTTTTAGTTTCAACAATAAAGTAATATATTTTGTAACTCAATTGTATATCTTAATTCAATTATCAAATATATTACTTCAATATTTAACATATCCAACGATCTCAATATTAATACGGTACTTTATTTATTCAAGTCATTCGTCTAAATTGGTACTTCTCTTCTATTAATTATATTGATAAAATTGTATATATATTATTGATATAAATACTTAATTATGACATAAAACTTTATAAATTTTTTCTTCTAAATCCACTTAAATTTAATAAATAAAAATATACCCGCGCAATACGGGGGTTAGCGTCTAGTATTTAATTATTAACAAACCGCACATCACATCTGCCGTTGAATTGAGTTTTGGTCATCTAATAGTCCAAATAATATTTGTTCTGTTTTCCACAAGACTTTATCATGTGCCACTGTCAAATATTATTATAGATAGTTAGATGCTTGTTTCCCTCTTTTCACGTTGGTTTCATTAAGTGTATATTTGATATAGCAATCTATTTTCTATAATTATTAATTAAATATACACTAAGAATAATATTTAATATTACAAATGGACTAAATAAATAGATTATTGACATTTTATTATATTTCTATAATTTAAAACTTTGAAGAAAGAGGGAGATAATACAAGAAAAAAATTGACTTTATTAGATTTCTAGGACAAAGGAACACAATTTTTAAACACAAAGTATAATAACTATTTAGAGTGTTCCCTTTAATATACTTTATACTACTAGGAGGAGTGGAACATATATATTCTCAATAAAAACTCTAAAAATGCTTATTGAAAAAAATAAAAACTATACAATACCTGAAAATGAAGCAGATGGTAGTAAATGAATAAGCTCCAAAACAAATTGAATACTTATTGATATTCTAAAATCTAATATTCATGAAATTAATCAAGGGTACCCAACTTCCATACATATCTCCAAAATAATTTATCATCCACATCATTCATATTAACATTAACAATTCTTGTTCTATTTAATTCTTCTGGTACGTTATCTTTCTTCTTTAATGTTTTATAATTAAGATTTTAATGTTTTATGATTTGTATCTTAATGTATTTAGGGTTTAGAGTTTCTATTCAAGATCACGAATCACATAGTAAATAACATATATCCAAAACCTCCCAAAAGTTAAATTTAAAGAGGAATTTATAATATAGTCCACACATTACATTAAACAGATTAATTGGTTTAGTAATGATAGAATAAAATAGTAAATGATAGTTGATTAATTGTTTTAGTAACTATAGAATGTCAAAATATAACAAAAAAAAATTAAAAATTAAAATTTATTAAACGTGACAAGTTTGTAAAAATTAAATTATATTGTGGTTTAATATATGTTAATCGGTTGCGATGAATTTCGACTAAGTGTGATATAAATATAGGTATTAATAATTTGATATATGCTAATTGGTTGTGATGAATTCCGACTAAACACTACGCCAAAAATGACATTTAACAGCGCCCATTTTACAGCGCTTGCTAAACACAAGCGCTGTTGTAATTATATTTTAAAAATAACGGAACCTTTTACAGCGCTTTTGATGCCAAGCGCTGTAAAACAAGCGCTGTAGTAGGTCATATAACGTTTGCGCATCACGTTATAAGGCTTTTACAGCGCTTGTCAAAAAAGCGCTGTAAAAGGAAGCGCTTTCGCGTATCAGTTACAGCGCTTTTTTCACAAGCGTTGTAAACTGCATCTTTCAAATAATTATATACGTTGGAAACCCTCATATCCTCTACATCTTTCAAATAATTATATACGTTGGGAACCCTAATATCCTCTACGTACTGTGCGGCCATCTACGTTGTCTAAGGTATTTTTTACACATGATCTGTTATGTTTTGTTACATATATATTAAATCTACTAAAAATTGTTTTATATATATATATATATATATTAAATCTCTTTTACACATGATCTGTTATGTTTTGAAATTGTCAAAAATTGTCAAAAACTCATACCACATGATCTGTTCTGTTTTGAAATTGTTAGTTGATATTGGTTTCTTTTTGAAACTTGTTGATATGTTTTGAAAGCTTATTATTTTTGTTACTGCATTTATATAGGTGGTATAATATGGATAGGAAATGGATTTCAGCCAATCGATTGTCAAAAGAGTATGAAATTGGAGTGAAGGAGTTTGTTGAGTTTGCAGTGAAGAATGCAAAAGATCCAAATAGAGTAGTTTGTCCTTGTTTAAAATGTTGTTTTGGAAAACGTGTTAGAGAAGATGAATTAGAAGGACATCTAGTATGTAATGGAATTGATCAAAGCTACACATGTTGGATAAGACATGGTGAGAAAAAAAAAGGAAACATTAATTTTGAGAATAGTTCGACATATGCTTCAACTGACTTCGATACAGATACATATGAGCCGGACCGAGTTGATGAGATTGCAAAAGCAGTTGAAGAAGATCTTCGAGATTGTCCTAAAATGTTTGAAAGTTTGTTGAGTGATGCAGAGAAAGAATTATATAATGGTTGTACTAAATTCACAAGACTGTCAGCGATATTAAAGTTGTACAACTTAAAAGCGAGTAATGGATGGTCTGATAAAAGCTTTACAGAATTATTAACACTCATAAAAGATATGTTGCCAGATGATAATGAACTTCCCAGTCGAACCTACGAGGCTAAACGGATTTTGTGTTCTATTGGAATGAGTTACGAAAGGATTCATGCGTGTCCTAACGATTGCATTTTATTTCGAAACGAATATGAACTACTTAAGGCGTGTCCGAAATGCAATGTCTCTCGATATAAGAAGAAAGAATCTACTCCAGCAAAAGTCGTGTGGTATTTTCCTATAATACCAAGATTTAGGCGCATGTATCGCAGTGAAGAAGATTCAAAACACTTGACATGGCATGCAGATGAAAGAATTAGAGATGGAATGTTTCGACACCCTGCAGATTCCCCACAATGGGCAAAAATTGATCACGAGTATCCTGAATTCGGGATAGAGTCAAGAAATCTAAGACTTGCACTTTCTACTGATGGAATGAATCCACATGGTCTTCAAAGCATCTCACATAGCACGTGGCCTGTGATTTTGGTAATATATAACCTACCTCCATGGTTATGTATGAAGCGTAAGTTTATGATGTTGTCTCTGTTAATTTCTGGACCCAAACAACCGGGGAATGATATCGACGTATACTTGACTCCTCTAATCGAAAATTTAAAAAGTATGTGGGAGACAGGTGTGGAAGTTTATGATGGGTATAAGAAAGAATGTTTCAATTTGAGGGCTATGTTGTTCGGCACAATTAATGATTTTCCAGCATATGGTAATTTATCAGGATATAGCATTAAAGGTCAGTGTGCATGTCCTATATGTGAAGAGAGTACAAATTGGATGCGGTTGAAACATTGTAAGAAGAATGTGTTTCTTGGACATCGTAGATTTTTACCTTATAGTCATCAGTATCGTGGGTGGAGAAATGCATTCAATGGAAAATCAGAGGAAGGTAAAGCTCCTTTAGCACCGACTGGATATCAAATACTTGAAAAAGTACAAGGTTTGACCAATAAATTTGGCAAACCTTTTGCGGGAGAGCTGGTGAAAACTGGGTGGAAGAAAAAGTCAATTTTCTTTGAATTGCCATATTGGAAGTCATTGTATGTAAGACATTTCCTCGATGTGATGCATATTGAGAAAAATGTATTTGAAAGTGTTATTGGTACGTTACTCAATGTTCCAGGAAAGTCTAAAGATGGCGTCAATGCAAGATTGGACTTGGTCGATATGGGAATAAGAAATGAACTGGCTCCAGTAAAGAAAGGAAATCGCACATATCTACCTCCAGCCGCTCATACTCTATCTAGAAAGGAAAAAATTGTTTTATGTAAATTTCTACACGAAGTTAAAGTTCCAGAAGGATACTCTTCGAACATTAAAAATTTGGTTTGTATGAAAGACCTCAAGTTAAAAGGTTTGAAGACCCATGATTGTCATATTATAATGGAGCATTTGCTACCAATAGGTATACGTTCCATTTTACCTGAAAAAGTTCGACTAGCCTTAACTAGATTATGTTTCTTCTTCAGGGAAATTTGTAGTAAAGTGATCGACCCTCAGAAATTACCGACATTGCAGAGGGAAATTGTTGTTACTTTGTGTGAGCTTGAAATGTATTTCCCACCATCGTTTTTTGATATAATGGTTCACCTTACTGTTCATCTGGTTAAGGAGACACAACTTTGTGGGCCAGCTTATATGAGATGGATGTATCCGATAGAACGATATATGAAAATATTAAAAGGGTACGTAAAAAGTAGAAGTCGACCAGAAGGTTGTATTGCTGAACGATACATTGTTGAAGAGGCTGCTGAATTTTGTACTGAATATCTGTCCAATGTTGAATCCATAGGGCTTCCCATGTCTCGTCATTCGGGAAGACTATCAGGAGAAGGGATAACTGGAAGGAGACTACTGACTATATCAAGGACAGAATGGGAGCAGGCACAATTGTATGTTCTGCACAATGATGATGAGGTTCAACCGTATGTTACAATACACATTGATCAGTTATCTCGTTTGAACATGAATAGGAATCAAAATTGGATAACTCGAGAGCACAATCGAAGTTTTGTAACATGGTTAAAAAATCACATAATGTCAAAATTTGATATAGACCCCGGATCAATTTCAAATAGATTGAGGTGGCTAGCAAATGGTCCGAGCTTACATGTCTTTTCTTACACTGGTTATGTTATTAACGGCTACACATTTTATACCAAAGAACAAGATGATCAGACCACTATGCAAAATAGTGGAGTCACTCTCGTAGCTGAAGCGATGCATGTCTCAAGTGCAAAAGACAAAAACCCAATATATGCAAATCTATCATATTTTGGGGTTATCGAGCGCATATGGGAGTTAGACTACACAATGTTTCGTGTTCCCATATTTGGTTGCAAGTGGGTCGATAATAATAATGGCGTTCGGATTGATGAGTCAGGATTCTTGCTTGTCGATTTTAATAGGGTGGGATACAAAGACGAGCCTTTTATTTTAGCGTCGCAAGCTCAACAAGTGTTTTATGTCACTGATCCTTCTAATGATAAATGGTCTGTTGTCCTATCGACCAATAAAATAAGTGATGATAACAATAATGATGAAGATGTTGGTAATGATCTTTTATTTGCAACATCACAACAACCACATGAAATTGATTCAACTGATGATGGTTTATATCTTAGAGATGATCATGATGAGGGAATTTGGATTAATCCATCGTTTCGTATTGTAAATGGACAAACAAATGTGAATGTCACCAGGAAAAGAAGAAGGGCATCTTAATGTATATATATGTTTAATTGTTTTATATAAGCTATGCATGTAATCTGAACTGTGTTATTGTAAATATGCATGTAATCTGAATTGAGTGTTTTATACTAAGTTCTGATTAATTTATTTTCTGATTAATTTATTTTCTGCTTATATTTAGCTTGATTTGAGTGTTTTATACCAAGTTCATGTAACAATGAGTGTTTTATATTTAGCTTGATTTACATGAACTGAACTGAATATAAATTAGTAATTTACATGAACTGAACTGAACTGAATAGAGAGATTCTCTTTTGCTCAGTGCATATATATATATAGATTCTTCAGAATACTCATTTCTAATAATTCATCATCTCCTAAAGTATTGTGATAAAGACAATGATAACAATATTTTTAATCCAATAAACAATGATAAAAATGTTTTTAATGTCATCCCAACCCAAATAAACCAAACACAAAAATAAAATAAAGAGACATTTTACAGCGCTTATCTTAAAAAGCGCTGTAAAAGATCCTTTTAAAAATAAAATAATGAGTGTTTTATACCTTTTACAGCGCTTTTCACACAAAGCGCTGTAAACGACTCTTTTGAAAGTGAGTAAAAAAGACATTTTACAGCGCTTATTTGACAAAGCGCTGTAAAAAAGCTTTAAAAATAATATTCATCAGACACCTAATTTCTTCAAACACCTTGTACGCATCATGGGAATCCAAAAAACATCAGACACAAACCCATTTCTTCAAACACCTTGTACGCATCATGGGAATCCAAAAAACATCAGACACAAACCCATTTCTTCAAACACCTTGTACGCATCATGGGAATCCCCAAAAACACCAGACACAAACCCATTTTTCGCAACATGGCAATGATCCTGAATACCAATTAAGTTTCGATTTAAGAAGGAAAGAGAATGTAAAGAGATAAAAAGGGTGTTGAGGTGGAGATTGAATTGTGAAAGAGTAAGCTTTGATGTTTGTGAAGAAGATGCATAAAAGGAGAAGAGTTTGGTGAAGAGGAAGGGATTTTTGTGGTGACCAGTTACTACTATGTGGGTTTTGCATGCATGTTGAGCTTGTTTAAAAAATAACATAACATAACAAAACACAAAAACAATAAGGCCTTTTACAGCGCTTATTTGGAAAAAGCGCTGTAAAAGAGCCTTTTAAAATTAACATAAAGAGACATTTTAGAGCGCTTATGTGGAAAAGCGCTGTAAAAGGCTTTAAAAAACATTCATATAACATAATAACACACGGAGGTCTTTTACAGCGCTTATTTGGGAAAAGCGCTGTAAAAGAGCCTCTTAAAATTAACATAAAGAGACATTTTAGAGCGCTTATGTGTAAAAGCGCTGTAAAAGGCATTCAAATAACATAATAACACACGGAGGTCTTTTACAGCGCTTATTTGAAAAAAGCGCTGTAAAAGAGCCTTTTAAAAATTTAACTAAAGAAGCCTTTTAGAGCGCTTATGTGTGAAAGCGCTGTAAAAGGCATTCATATAACATAATAACACACGGAGGTCTTTTACAGCGCTTATTTGAAAAAAGCGCTGTAAAAGAGCCTTTTAAAAATTTAACTAAAGAAGCCTTTTAGAGCGCTTATGTGTGAAAGCGCTGTAAAAGGCATTCATATAACATAATAACACACGGAGGTCTTTTACAGCGCTTATTTGAAAAAAGCGCTGTAAAAGGCATTCAAATAACATAATAACACACGGAGGTCTTTTACAGCGCTTATTTGAAAAAAGCGCTGTAAAAGGCATTCAAATAACATAATAACACACGGAGGTCTTTTACAGCGCTTATTTGAAAAAAGCGCTGTAAAAGAGCCTTTTAAAAATTTAACTAAAGAAGCCTTTTAGAGCGCTTTACAAAATAAGCGCTGTAAAAGGCTTATAAAAAGCGCTGTAAAAGTGTTACGTATATATAACAGTTACCTCTTCAGTTTCCTCTTCATTACGTAACCTTCATCTCAACCTTCATTTCTTCTCTTCTTTTGCAAACCCTATCATCCCGTCCTTTACGAACCTTATTTCCACGATCATCTCCTTCATTTCGAACCTTATTTCCATCCAAGATCATCTCTCCCATTTCACACAATATATTTTCATTGAAATACGTAACCCTCATTACGTATTTCTTCAAACCGTATTTCTGTGAACCATATTTCTGTGAACTTTCTGCAAACCCTCTTTTCTTTGCATTTCGTCTTTCTTCGAACCATCATTATTCAGGTATTGATGTTATTAAATTTTTGTAATCATTAGAATGCATGTTGAGCTTTTTTAAGATATACTGATACATGTTGAGTTTGTTTATAATAATGCATGATCCATGTTGAGCTTGTTGATGTTATACTAAAGTGCATGTTGAACTTGTTGTAGTTAAATGGATACAAACAAAGATTTAGAAGTTCAAAATGAAGAAGTTGGCACCTCTAAGACTTACGAAAAAGAAGTCAAACGTGGTGCAACTATCATGCAAAGGGTGATTAAAGCACGGAGCAGTGGCATTAAATTTGAGGTATACTATATATACTCTGTTTGCTGTGTGTTTTTTTATCTTTTTTTAGGGTTTAGGGCATGTACTTACTATATGAGTTTATTAGGTTGGCTGGAACGAGAGTGGTCAGCCAGTTGACCCCAACAGCTCCATGTTTGTAAGCTACATTGGGGCTGTTGTTCGTCAAAATGTCCCAATAACAATAGACAACTGGAGAGATAAGGCGTTGAAGGATGCCAAAGATATCATCTGGAATGACATTCAAGTAAATATTTTGATCTACTCTTTTGTCATTTATAATTTTTTTTCTGTAAAATACATTACTTATAATTGTTTTCATTGCAGACCACTTTTGTTCTTGATGAGGAACGAAAGTCATATGTTTTGAGAGTTGCTGGGAAAATCCATCGTGGATTTAGATCCCATCTCTCAAATTTCTATCTAAAAGATAGAGAAGGAAACACAAATGCTGAACCTCCAAAGATATATCAACATTATATATCAAAGGATGAATGGAGTGCATTTGTTTCCAAACGTTCTGACCCGGCGTTTGTCGTAAGTGATTAATTTATTAGCATTTGTGTTTTATTATTCATATTCGTAGCGTATTTTAAATTTTTACACAATTGCTATTTTTTTTTTATATAGAATATTAGTAAGGCAAATCGCGAACGGGCAAGCAACCCAAAACACCCATACAAGAAATCACGTATGGGATATGCACGCCTTGAACAAAAAATTGTAAGTAATTAAACATCACTTGTAATTTGTATTATAAACTATAGTGTGTAACTAATTTGTATTATTTTGTTTATGATTTTAACGAATAGAGAAAAGACACCCAAGCCGATCAACCCTTGGGTCGTCATATCTTATGGAAGGAAGCGCGTGTTAACAAAGAAGGAGTGGTTGATAATGAAAATGTCAAGAAAGTTGTAGAACTTTGTGTAAGTATATTATCACTTTAATATTTTTTAATATTGTATTTTAAAAATGCTATTGAACTTATCTTTTTAATGTTACATGTATTTTAGGAAACTATTGAACAAAGTTCTGAAACTCAAGAGGGCAACAAGGATACGTGCAGGGACATTCTTGGGAAAGTGTTTAATGTCCCTGAGTATTCCGGTCGAGTGAGGGGGAAAGGATTTGGCGTAACTCCCAAAAGCTTTTTTCCTCAAGAGAAGCGCCAAAAACCTTCCAACGAGGAAGTATTAGAGAAGCTCAGAATCTTATCGGAGCTAAAATGTGTGTGTGTGTGTGTTTTTTTTTTTAAACGCTGTAAATTAATTATTTGAAATGAAAAGCGCTTTTTAGCTTTTTATGGCATTTTTTTTAAAAAGCGCTGTCTTTTATCTTTGTATCCAAAATTATTTTGATCCAAAATCACTTCACAATCAGTGCACACAACAATAAAATATATTCAAATACCATAAGCAGTTCACACAATCAGTAGAACATAAATCAGAACTCTGTAACTTTTTTAACATATATGTAACTCTGTAATTTACAACCTAAGTAACTACATTCAGATACATATATACAACCTAATTTACAACCTAATTACCTACATTCAGATACGTATATATATATAACCTAATTTACAACCTAAACTACATTCAGATCCATATGCATGTTCATATATTGTGTCCTATGATCATTTACATATAATAACTAACAGAATATACATTATATGCACTAGCTACCATATAATATTCAGATCCCTTGCCCAGCAGCAAGCTATTTCCCAGAAAATCAAATAATTTTCATGTCAAGCACGTACTGACACCATTCTTCCTTTAATTCCATCAGATCTTCCTCAGAATATGATGGACTGGAATTGGCAAAGTACTGCAATATAAAAATTGAACATATTATATTAAGTTAGTATCAAATATATAGATAATTTATATATGAAAATCATATAATGCAAATACCGTACCGTTTCTGGGATAATAGTTTTATTCTTCTCAACAATCTCCTTCATGAATCTCAATATGTAGTACCCACAGTCGATGTTATTTGTTTGACGAGGGCACTTTATTGGGATCCATGTAATGTTATTAGACTTCTGCTTCGACACTTTAGCACCTCTTTGAGCTCGATAAACTTTTAAGGCACTATCGAATGAATAAATGTGATTATTAGAGCATGAATATTTATATATATATATATATATATAAATATTCATGCTCTAATAATCACATTTATTCATTCGATAGTGCCTTAAAAGTTTATCGAGCTCAAAGAGGTGCTAAAGTGTCGAAGCAGAAGTCTAATAACATTACATGGATCTCAATAAAGTGCCCTCGTCAAACAAATAACATCGACTGTGGGTACTACGTATTGAGATTCATGAAGGAGATTGTTGAGAAGAATAAAACTATTATCCCAGAAACGGTACGGTATTTGCATTATATGATTTTCATATATAAATTATCTATATATTTGATACTAACTTAATATAATATGTTCAATTTTTATATTGCAGTACTTTGCCAATTCCAGTCCATCATATTCTGAGGAAGATCTGATGGAATTAAAGGAAGAATGGTGTCAGTACGTGCTTGACATGAAAATTATTTGATTTTCTGGGAAATAGCTTGTGCTGGGCAAGGGATCTGAATATTATATGGTAGCTAGTGCATATAATGTATATTCTGTTAGTTATTATATGTAAATGATCATAGGACACAATATATGCATATAATGGATCTGTTAGTTATTATATAATGGATCTGAATGTAGGTAATTAGGTTGTAAATTAGGTTGTATATATGTATCTGAATGTAGTTACTTAGGTTGTAAATTACAGAGTTACAGAGTTACATATATGTTAATAAAGTTACAGAGTTCTGATTTCTGTTCTACTGATTGTGTGAACTGCTTATGGTATTTGAATATGTTTTGTTGTTGTGTGCACTGATTGTGAAGTGATTTTGGATCAAAATAATTTTGGATACAAAGATAAAAGACAGCGCTTTTTAAAAAAAATGCCATAAAAATCTAAAAAGCGCTTTTCATTTCAAATAATTAATTTACAGCGTTAAAAAAAAAAACACACACACACATTTTACAGCGCTTTTTTTAAAAAGCGCTGTAAAATGTTGTTCTAAAGCGCTTTAATGGTGCACATTTTACAGCGCTTTCTTGAGAAAGCGCTGTAAAATGTACAAGAAAAGCGCTGTAAAATGCAGACCCATAATATGAAATTCTGGGTGGGCATTTTACAACGCTTTGTTGAGAAAGCGCTGTAATATGCACACCCATATATAAAATTATGGGTGGGCATATTACAGCGCTTTTTTGAGAAAGCGTTGTAAAATGCAGACCATAATATGAAATTATGAGTGTGCATTTTACAATGCTTGTGTTAAAAAGCGCTCTAAAAGCATACCCATAACTCATATAATAGGGTGCATATTACAGTGCTTTTTTGTGAAGAAACGCTGTAAATTGTGCATAACAAGCGCGCGTTGTATTTACATGTTTTATAGCGCTTTTTTAAAAGCGTTGTTGTATCATTTACAGCGCTCGATTCCACAGCGCTTATTTTTTTGAAAAAGCGCTGTAAATGGCTTAAAAAAAGCGCTGTAATATGCGTTTTTTCGCGTAGTGAAACGTCATATAGATATATATATATTAATAAATATGTTAATTGATATAGATATTATAGTGTATTAGATTGTAGTTTTTAGTTTTATAATGTGTATTTTATGTGAATGTGATAAGCTATCTTTACCTCTTTTCTTGTTACAAGAATTAACCTAACCAAACGACATGCATCACATAGATCGTATGTATACTACATCATGTAGAATGGTATGTGAATAGAGATTAAAATTTATTTTACTAGTTTATTTAATTATTAAAATTGTTTTTTTTTTATTAGAGACACAATGTTTAAGATTAATATTAGACCTATAAGATCTTTAAGACGACTTTAATACCATTATAAATTTTTACACAACTGCAATATTTTGGGTTCGAACTTAAACAAAAAATATATTGACAATTTTCAATTCAGAATTTAATTTTTTTTTATATAAAAAAATCTCAACAGTATTTTTACCAAATATCTTATTAACATTGACTACTCTAATAAACACATGTACTGAGTTCCATTGCTTTTCCTTCCTTTTATTTTTATTTTTACTATCTTATTTAGTAATCCTGTTGGAATCTTAACTAGGAATTAGTCTTTGCTTTTAAGGTCTGTTACTATTGTTGCAGTTAATAAGCTATTTTTTAGGAGCTGAATAAGCATTTGAATTATTCTAGTTTGTTAGGATTATTGTTCCTAGTTTTTCTACTGTTAGTTACTTGTAAGGCTTATTTAAAGCCAGTTAGCTTTGCGTTTGAATAAGGAAAAACTAACACAGTTTATCCATTGCATTAGAAGTTCTTATTATTGCCTTACATTTGGTATCAGAGCTCCACCACGGGGCCTGATAAGAGTGAGTGAGCTAAACGTGTTTGAGAGGAAAAACACTAGAGTGAGTTGAACAAGAGTGTTTGAGAGGAAAAACACTGAGTGAAGTGACATGGCAGAATCTAGCAATTTCACCACACCATGTCTACCCAAATTTGATGGAGATTATGATCATTGGAGTTTGATCATGGAGAATCTACTTCGATCAAAGGAGTATTGGAGTGTTATAGAATCTGGAATCCAGGAACCAAAGGAGAATGAGCCGATAAGTGTAGCAAAACAGAAGGAATTGGATGACACAAAGCTTAAAGATCTGAAAGCAAAGAACTATCTATTTCAGGCCATTGACAAATCCATCCTCAAAACTATTACACAGAAAGAAACAGCCAAACAACTATGAGTGTATTGACATTCTCTGTGACAATACTTCATCAATCAAACTTTCTAAAAATCCTGTGTTGCATCGAAGGACTAAACATATTGATGTTAGATATCATTATTTACGTGATCTTTCAAATCAGGGAGTAGTTAAGTTAATCTTCTGTGGAACACAAGAACAAGTTGCAGACATTATGACAAAGCCAATGAAGTTGAATCAGTTTGTGACACTTCGAAGGGCATTGGGAGTACAGCCACTTGAAAATTAAACTGTATGCTCAATGAGCATTTCAGTTTAAGGGGAGGAATTTGTTGGAATCTTAACTAGGAATTAGTCTTTGCTTTTAAGGTCTGTTACTATTGTTGCAGTTAATAAGCTATTTTTTAGGAGCTGAATAAGCATTTGAATTATTCTAGTTTGTTAGGATTATTGTTCCTAGTTTTTCTACTGTTAGTTACTTGTAAGGCTTATTTAAAGCCAGTTAGCTTTGCGTTTGAATAAGGAAAAACTAACACAGTTTATCCATTGCATTAGAAGTTCTTATTATTGCCTTACAAATCCTACATAATGGTTTGCGACCGAAAGGCATGTTTACTTTCGGGGCCCACCTTTCTGCCTAGCCCAACTGCATCCTAGCCTTTAATCAGTGAGAATCTTAATTTTGTTTTTAATATAATAAAATCTTTTGGACACAATATAATACAAATATTTAGTTGATGAATTTTTAAAAAGAAATATTAAAAGCATGACTTTTTAAGTATTTAAATGCTGATATTAGATCCAAGTGGTATTTAGATGATATTTATAATTTAAATAAACTATGAGTTTTTTATGTTTCATTTGTTTAAAATATAATATTTTGAAATAATTTTTAATTATTAAAACTGGATTTTAAAATGTTTAAGACATTTAGGTTTGAGTTTAATTACTATTATAGTGTAAAAAATTTATACTTTCGTCGCAACACAATTATTTTTTGATTTAGTTATAATGAAAGTCAAAAGTTTCTCACCAAATTCATATAACATCATGTGAATTTAGTGGAATCTATATAGATCTGATCTGTATTGAAAAATGTGTGTTAAGAGAATGTGTTTTTAGAACTAACTATGTCAAAAATACAGGAACCGAAATTCCCTAGGGTGGAGAGTAACTCACACATTGACATGGAAGCAGGGAGAAAACCTTGGCTTGTGTATTCGAGTGGTAAAGGTCTACATAATCTAACACTTTGCAGCATATCAGATCCAAGAATATCCTACTCCATAAGGATTCCAGAGCAAGTTGGGGCAGCATCAAGGATCCGTGCGGTACAACATGGTTGGTATATTTGGGAAAATATAACATCAAAATTTGTTAGTAGATTGTTTCTTTGGCAAGTCAGACCAATCTGCAAGAATATTCAGAAAAAGTAAACTAGATAAAACTTGTCTCTCGATTGATTCAGACGGGCTTCCACATGTTGATCAGGTTTGTTACCGTCTCCTCTTCTCTTTTTTCCCTCATAACTTCAAATTTCTTTACAAGAAGTCTGAATTTATCATTTTCAGATGATATGGCCAGATGAACCCTATTGTAGCACTTACAATGAAGTAACGAATAAAACATTCCTCTTCAAAAAAAAGGATTCTGAACCTGTTTATGTTGACTATGTTGCTGTTGACACCAAAACTAAGAAGAATCTAAATAAGGTGAGTTGAAACATTCACTATGATCTTCTTCTATGTTTTAATGATGTTATTTGTCTCATTTATTTGTCCATGTGCTGTTTATGTTTTGAGTCCCTTTCTATTTTGATAGGCTAAGGACTGAATAGCTGGGTATTATACCGATTACTTCTTTTTGCTCCTTTTGTACTTTTGTTAATGTAGCTTGAAGGATGATATTTAGCCTTCCTTCAATTGTTCTTCATTCATGTCCTGGATCAATTCTCCTCTCTCTAATTTACTTTAGAAAACAATATTCTGAATATTAATACATTCAAATATGATGCTATACCTAATGGATTTAGGTATACATTTGTGGAGTCCGAGTTGTGTAGGTCTTATCTTAGGTTTTAGGTGCTTTGTTACTTTCATTGATTATTTTTCTTGATGTACTTGGATTTTTCGTAATGAAAGAATGTTCAGAGGTATTTACTTTATTTTAATTTTTGTTGCAATGAGTTAAAACTTAGTCAGGGCATTCTATTCGCGTCTTGCACAATGCAATGCAAAAGAGTGTGAAACTCATTTTCAAAGTATGAAATCCACATTAATTTTACCAAAATAAAAGAGTAAGTGTTCCTAACATTTCTCTTTCTCTAATTCTTTGAATAATTTTATGGCATCTCATGAAATGGTTTACCAATTTTTTTCCCCATTAACCTAGGGGGCTCCCAGCCAAACTGCACAGGACCTCAATTTTTTTATATAAATAAATGTTAGAAAGATGACTCTTTTTAATTAGCTTGAAGGTTAATAGTAACTTGAAGTTGTATTCAGATATTATTTACAATTTAAATAAAATAATTTGAATTTTGTGTGTTTGTTTTTATTATGGGATCAACTTTTATAGTTAGAAAAGAGCATCCAAAATGTTTGAGATGACCCTGCATACACCTCAACAAAGTATTATTGTGGAAGAACACCCAGCCATATTATTGAAAATGTACATCTCTTGTTGATAGTATACATCCTTATGCATCTATAAAATTTTGGGGTCGTATTGTTCTTACTACTGGATATTTAATTAAAAGATTGCCTTCATATTTGAACAACAAAGTACCTGATTCCTTGTTATTTCTTGATGAACCTCTCTTCAAAGTTTCCCTGTGTGTCTTTGGCTCTACTTTTTTCATTCATGATTTTACTTCAAGTCTTGATAAGTTGAATGTCGTTCTATCTAGTGCATCCTCCTTGGTTACTCTTGGGTTCAGAAAGGATAATGTTACTCTCCCTAACGTTACTCTCCCTCAACTCATTGTATTTCTCCCACATTAAACAGAAATAAGACCTTAAATGAGTTTATAAAGAGTTGCACACCTCACCTTACTAGTTGATTTGGTAAGGATGAGTTAGGCTTGAAGTTCTCTTATATACATAGAATAGTTTTATGTAATTTATGTATTGATTGGGCTTGTAGTTTCTCTTGATCTTTTTAAATAGTTTGCTATCATTTATTATTTATTGGACTTGTAGATCTCTATAACTTTTTTTATTAAGTTTGATCTGTTAAGTGTTGGCTTATGCATTAATCTTTGGAGCAGGTCAACATACGCTTTCGACATCCTCAGAACCCAGTCATTGGTGATAAATTTAGCAGTAGACACGGGCAGAAAGGTGTTTGCTCTCAGTTGTGGCCAGACATTGACATGCCATTTTCTGAACCTACTGGAATGCGGCTGGATCTCATTATAAATTCTTGTGCATTTCCTTCTAGGATGACGATTGCTATGCTTTTGGAATTTGTTGCTTCTAAGGTATTACAACCTTTAGAAAGTAATGAAGAAAATACTTTCATTTTTATTGTAGTATAGGACTGTTTACATATGCAAAAAAAAGAGGTGTTGCCCCTTGAATTAAGCACTGATGATATGCAGAAATAAATATAATATGGTGGGATTTTCTCTTCGTCTACATATAGTTGTTCTAGTCCTTGCCGCATTATATTTTTTCCTTTAATCATACCTGTCACTGTAACCACCTCAGAGAGTGACAATTGTACTTAGATTGTTTACAACTATACATTGTTCTCGTAGCTTTATATATAGAACAAAAGACCTCATGTAAACATAACACAATCCATTTTCTTGTTTCTCGTAGAATGAGCAATACTTTTTTCTCTGTTTTCCTCAGGTCCTAATACCCAGTTAAGCTATTTGATAAATCTGCTGGTAGAAGTAGAGTCGCCTGCATAGACGAGAAGCTCTAATAACAGGTATCCGTAAGACCTAACTCAACTGACAAATGTCGATATTGTTAGACTGGATACTATATTCTGAGACCTCGCAGTCGTGTGCGAATTTCTTTACCATTTTCTCGACATACCAAAAAAAAAAAAAAGCAGCTCTAATGTCATGTGAAAAATATGAAGGCAAAATATTTTCTAAACATGCTTGAGTGAATTAACACCCAGCAAATAAATTCCAAGTGCAATTTACAAGATGTTATTAAGCCATCTCTATTCTATAAGATGCATTGAACCTATTCTTGTTGTACATTGAATCTAAACTACTTGGGAAGTGGATCGTTGATGAGGTATATGGATGTGGAATATTAATGAGGTCTTAGTTCCAACCATTTCCAACAGTATCATAGTGGGTCACTGTCCAAGCAATGTGTTGTGTCTTAGTGTGGCTATGTCTATGTCGTGTGTTTCTAACCATAGTTCATTGGTTAGCAAAAATTTTCACATTAATAATAATTTCTTCTTGCAGGGAGGCAGCTTACATGGAAAATTTAAAGATGCAACTCCATTTCGTAATTCAGTGAAGAAAGATGATGAGGAGTCTGGATCCAAGTCAGCTTCCCTTGGTGTTATGCTAAAAGAGAAGGGATTTAATTGCCATGGATGTGAGGTTTTGTACAGCGGGGTCTATGGAACAGAACTGACGTGTGAGATATTTATTGGACCTGTTTATTATCAGTGGCTACGTCACATGGTTTCAGACAAATACCAAGTAAGTAACGTTTCTCAGCAACATACATACTATGATGTACTAACATTTGTTGTTAATACCAAGTAATTTGTACAGGTTCGATCTACAGGCACTATTGACCAGGTCACCCGGCAGCCAATAAAAGGACAAAAGAGTGGTGGGGGGATACGATTTGGAGAAATGGAGCGCGACTCTCTACTTGCACACGGGGCTGCATATCTTCTGCATGATAGGCTCCACACCTGTTCTGATTATCACATTGCTGATGTGTGCTCCATTTGTGGAAGCATGCTTACGACAACATTCCAACAGCCTCGAAAGCGGCCAGTGCGAGAGATTGGGGGACTACGCCCTGCAAGAGCTCCAAGAAAAGTCACTTGCCATGCTTGCCAAAGCAGTAAAGGCATGGAGAAAGTCGCCATGCCTTATATATTTAGATATTTGGCAGCAGAGTTGGCTGCAATGAACATAAAGATGACTCTCAAGCTAACTGACGGAGTTGACATTTGAGGCATGCCTCCCCTCATCTAAATTTTTTTGTATCAAGCTTGAGAGGTAAATAAAGTTTGATCAAGAATTGTTTTAGTCAGGACTCGAACTTGTGTTCTCTTGAACAATTTGTCCTTAACTAAAAATGATTAATCACTTGAGTCAAATCATTTGGTTAAATAGATTATGTTCATCATCAATCATTATCTATCAAATGTTCTATAATCATTTATTAAACATCAACCATAATTGATTTACTGATATTTTAATCAACTTTATCTTTGAATTGGCTTTAATTCACTGGCTGCCATAGAAGGATCTCCCATGGCCGATGCATCCGTGTTGACTTTTATCCACCAGGTTGCAGGGGGTTTCCAATTGACTTTCAGAATCCTTCCACCAACTGTAGGTTTCCATGACTTTGAAAAGCTGGAAAACTTGGAATTCATCAATAAATGATGACACTTGACCATTGGAGAGACTTCCATCATAGGGGGAAAAAAGGTTGCCTTGTCAAAGGCCACTCTGAGGATTAAAATAAAGTAAGGGGTAATCATTTAAAAGAACTGATAAAGAAAACGAAGTAACACATTTCATAATGTTAGCAACCTAATTTTCAGAAAAATCTATAGATCTAAGCACGTTATCTATAAGAAGTTCTATTCAATTATGTCATATGTCTTAAACATAACCAACTTTAAGCCAATCATGCCTTTCCAAAATTTCATGTTGTTCATTTTATGGAAACTCATACGCAAGGATTGCGTAATCAATTATAACTCTATTAAAAACAAAAGCACTTTGACAAGGGCGCACAATGTGCGGGAGTAATCTTGTAAAGAACATTGCATAGTGCAATGGGTTTATACTCAGTTGTATTCCTAGGTCGAATATAATTTTGGTTTAAGCTTATGCCCCCTTTATTATTTAGAGTTTGAAAAACGATATTTATAACATCATTTTTAACAATATCTCGATGGTGTTAACAAAAGAAACACCAGGAATCCATCTAAGTTTAGAATAGAATTTGGTTTTATATTCATAAGAGTCTGAATTATCTGTTAGTAGATAAATCTGTATCAAGAATTTTGTTCTTATTTGTAGTCACTCTATTCTTTACCACTTCTCTATTTGAAACACATGCTAAAAATGATTAATCAAATAAAAAGAATAATAACAAATATTCATAAAAAAGTGACTAATATCCATTTTTATAACGAGCGGTTTTAAAAGTTGAAGTTATAACTTATAAATGCACATTTTACATCTTGGTTAGTTTATTGACTCCTCCGACGTTGAAATCATATTTTTATTACTAAATCTCCTATCCTGTCTCACCAACAACAAAATAATAATATTGCCTAAAATAAATCAACAAAATAATAATATTGCCTAAAACAAATCAATAACACTATAGTTACTACTTCCAACAACTAACTGTTTTTTATATATGTTGTTCCGTGTCTTAAATGCATAATAATTTAGCACAAATATATAAGTGGTTCCTCACACTCTATTATTGGCAAGATCCTTTAATTTTTCATCTACCCATTTTTTGTTTCATCACTATTTATTAAGAATATATATTGCTTTTTGCAAAACACACTTCATATTCAAGACAGTTTTATTTGCTCAATTGGTTGAAAGTAATGGAGAGACATAGTACAAAAAATATGAGTCATGAAGACAAAGAAATTGGAGAAGTTAAGGTGGCAAAATCAGCACGAGAAGGAAATTGTGATTTGCTTTTAAGGCTTTGTGCCTTGGTTCTAACACTTGTGGCTACTGTGGTAATTGGTGTAGATAAACAAACAACAATTGTTCCAATTAAGTTTGCAGAATCTTTGCCACCTTTGGAAGTTCCTGTTACTGCTAAGTGGAATTACATGTCTGCCTATGTGTAAGTAAATTCTTCCATAGAAAAATGTTATTTAACACATATTATAGATACAATATTTACCATGTGGTGAGCATTAATTTTTTTTCTTTCAAAATCTAATTTTTTTAAATCAAATTTTCTTTTTCAAAATTTTTTATTTATTAAATTTATTTATTATTTTGTTACACATATACAAATTTATACTATTAACCACTTTGAATACTTCATTAACTACTAAAATATAAATCATTAACCATTTATTTAATATATCTTATTAACTATTAAAATACAAGTTATTAACTATTTTACAGTAGTGTGATTTACTGGTTAAATAAGTACTCTAATGTGATTATTGTCATATTTTAGTGATTAATGAGATATATATTTAAAAAGTAGTTAATGACATATATTTTAATGATTAATAAAATATTCAAAATAGTTAATAGTACAAAACTATGTATTGCCTTAAAAAAGTGTTTCAATTGTTGTCATTTGTATAGTATTAAAAAAAAGTAAATAATTATTTTAATCTTTATATATTTTAAATTTATGAAAATTATAAATACATCTCTAAATATCTCTTTTTTAAGTAATTTTATAGATCGAAGTGATTAATAAAAAATATATTTAAGGATTAAAAAAAGACTAAAATGACTAATAAATATTTAAATTTGTTTTTATAATTTTAGAATATTTAAAGACTACTAAATCAAAGTTCACACATATTTTTGAAAAAATCAAAGCTCATGAGAGGCACAATTTATAACACAAGTCTTTCTCTTTATTATCTTATTTAATTTTTAGTGTATTAAATACAAAAAATTACTAAAATTATTTTATTTTTCAAAATCAAGGTTTGTCCCTGCATCAATTTGAAAACAAAAAAAATACCAATTAATTAAAAAAAATATATATATTAGTGCTATCAATTAATTAAAAAAAAATATATATATATATATACATTATTTAAGTATCTATTAGCCTTATTGGCTCTAGTATTGATAGGCAGTAAATAGAAAATCGATCATATATAGCAACAATTCTAGGCTAGGCCTCTAATATTTTTAGGTCTCTAAATTAACTCCTGATTTCTTTTTTTTTTTGTTATTTAAACTTTACCAGAAAAATATAGTATTTAAATCTAAAAAATATATTGAAATTGTTCTAAACCAAACTCTATAAATATTTTGAATAGGGTTCCCCTAAATTTGAACGCATTTATATTCAGCGTCAGCGGTCAGTTCAACCCAACCATACATTTTGGCATTTGGTGAGTTGAAGGGCTAACAATCTCCCACGAAGCCCAACCATACATGTTGCCATTATCATTAATAAGGTATACACGAAAGAGACAGGAATAATTTTATAAAAAAAATTATAATTAAAATTAAAGTTGTATTAAAAGTTAAAGGTTATAATTATTTTAGAATAATCTTTTTTGTATATATGATAATTATTATGGTCGGAGAAGTATTATACTGTAGTTCCATAAATAATAATTCTTTTTATAAAAGATAAGTAAATTAATAATTGATATATTTGATTCATATTTAAATTACATACATAAACTTTTGTTAACTTATTAGTCTCTTATAAAAGAATGAAAGATAGAAATTCTATTTAAGATTATTTTTAATTACTTTACTGTTTTGAATTTTCTATAAACTGTATGTATAAATTATTTTACTCTTTTTAATGATACTTTTAAATCATAAATCGTTTTAGCATTATATACTCCTTTTATCTTATAAAGAGTGTTCAAATCATTTGTTTATTTTACATAAATTAAAAGAAAATATAAACGAAAAAAGAATAAATATTTTTTTTATTAAATTATTCTAATAAAAAATTGATGTATTCTCTATTATAATAGATATAAAATGATAGATATTAACTTGAGAGTAATAAATAGTATTATTTCATGATAAAATAAAAAATAATTAATATGTCATTAAAAATTAAAAAAAATATTGAGATTTTTTTATAAATATACCATTTATTGCGTGACTCATGGAGTCATGTGGAGCAAATCCAACAACCTCACGCCTCCAAATATTACAGGAAATATTAAATGTTTTTATGTACGTTTTTAAATGACACATGTAGTATTTATTTTTACATACTATCTATTCTAAAATAATATAGCAGAATACATTTTTTTTTTTTTTTATATTTACTTACAAGGATATTTAGACACTTCAGATTTTTCAATTCTCCTTTAACATTTTATTTTTTACTATATTTCTTTTCTGACCACGTCACTAATAAATTGCATCTTGTACATTACCCTGTCTTTTTTCCCTCTCTTAAAGTATTTAATGATGTATGAATGTTTCAAAATAATTTATATTTTTACTTATAGTAATTTTATCGAGATCTCTATCAAAAGTACCTTAAGCAAAAATAAAATTAAAAAAAAATATTCGCCCCTTTTTCTTAATTTCATTAAGATGTGAGAAATATTTCATTAAAATGTGAGAAATATTGAACTTTTTATCAGTATAAGTGACGTAATAAAAGATAAAAAAATAAATTAATAATATTAACTTTTTGTAGGCATAATATCCAAAACACTTACCACACTTGTATATGCATAACTCAACATGCTTGCTAGTCATTATATTAATGATAACACAATAACTAACATTTCTGTGACAAAATATTTCATGATTTAGGTTTTTTGTGGTAGCAAATGGTATAGCATGTGGATATGCAACCTCATCTCTTCTTATTACTCTTGCAATGGGACATAAAAGCAAATATTTGGTGACATTGGTGAGTATGCTTGACATATTAATGGTGGCTTTGCTCTTCTCTAGCAATGGGGCTGCACTTGGTGTTGGTGTCATTGCCAAGCTAGGAAACTCACATGTGCGATGGAACAAAGTGTGTAATGTCTTTGACAAATTTTGTGATCAACTTGCTGCTTCATGTTTGATTTCACTTCTTGGTTCAATTACATTCCTATTGCTTGTGATGCTGAGACTTCACTCAAGAAGAACATAAGATGATTAATTCAGAGGCCTTATTTAATCATAAATAAATTTTATGTGATCGATTATAATTTGTAGCCTACAACTTTGTTATTATATCACACATGTAAGATTTGTAAAAGATTCCTCAACATAATTTATGTTTGCTATGTCCATTTAAATGAATTTTATCATAGTAATTTTTCTACAAATTTAACATCTATGAATAAACAAAAATCTCTATTTCAAATCCAATTTTTCTCTATTTTCAAAGTACTTAATCAAACATTATAGATCAATAAACATGTACTCTCTCATTTCTATTTATAAATAAAAATGTTGATGTATTTAGTTCAAAAAATCAACATTTTTACTTATAAATAGGAATATATAGTATATTTTTGCAAACTTTGCTAAAGGACTCTTTATAAAAATCAAATATTAGTTTTATGCAAAATTAACTATAGGAAGGTATGAATATACTTTTTAAAATATAAGTCTGAAGTATTTGAGGATTTCACAAAGTGGAAAAACGTGGTAGAAAATGAGACGTGATTGAAGATCAAAAAGCTCAGAGTCGGAAATGGTGGTAAATATGAAGACGTCAGATTCAAGAAGTTTTGCTATGAGCACAGGATCATAATGGAGAGAACTGTGTCAGGTACGTCTCAACACAACGATGTAGTTGAGCGTATGAATCGAATGTTGACTAAGAGAGTTAGAAGCTTGCATATACAGTCAGGTCTACCAAAACAATTTTGGGTAGAAGCAATCAACACAATAACTTAATAGATTAACTGAGGTCCATCAGGGACATTGGAGCATAAAATACCAAAAGAGGTATGGAGTGGAAAGTAGAAATAAATTTGATCCCAAATCCAAGAAGTGCGCTTTCATGGTTATGGAGAGGATGAGTTTGACTATCGCCTATGAGACAATGAAAACAAAAAGATGATATGTAGTAGAGATGTGATATTCGATGAAAGAGTGATGTACAAGGATAGACATAACACATCTGCTTGTGATTCAAAACTTAGTGGACCTGTGTATGCACAATTAGATGATGTCCTAGAAAGTCGTACAGTTGAAAGTTCTCAATCAGAACAATAAATTGAATTTAGCAGCAAACAAGAATTTGATACATCAGAGTATTCTACTCCAGCTCCTTCGTTGAAAAGGTCTTCTCGAACTCATGTGCTTAATAGGAGGTACATGGACTACATGTTGCTGACATATGAAGGAGAGTCTGAAGACTATGCAGAAGCATATCAGACCGTAGATGCAAGCAAGTGGGAGCTTGCTAGGAAAGATGAGACAAAGTCTTTAATCTCCAATCAAACATGGGAACTAGCTAAGTTACCTATGGGAAAGAATATACTTCACTAACAAATGGGTGTATCGAGTTAATGAGGATCGTGATGGCTCCAAAAGATACAAAGTCTGACTAGTGGTCAAAGGATTTCATTAAGAGGAAGGTGTTGACTACAACGAGATTTTTGCTCCAGTTGCGAAACTCAATACTATTAGGTCAATGTTAAGTATTGTTGCTAGCAAATAGCTCTTTCTTGAGTAGTTGAACGTGAATACTACGTTTCTTCATGGAGACTTAAAAGAAGAGATATACATGCACCAACCTAGTGTGCGCAGAAGGTGGACATGAGCAATGTACCTAAGTGTTCTTTTATAAGGATGTTGTCAGTGATTTAGCCATGAAAAGTAAAGTCCCTTTGGAGGAAAAATGAATCTATTTTCTATGATCCAGTTTATCACAGTGGTTGCTTGTATGCATGGATGTAGACTTCGTTTGCCTATGTCATAAATTACTGCTCGGATACTATAATATTTATTAATAAATTTCATGACGGGAGATAAAATAATACTTATGTAAATTTTCAATTCATCAATAGTATCTGTAAAATTTATATCGGTTAAAATTTATTAAACGGTACAATATTGATATAATATTACAATGTTGTAATTTGATATGTCTTCTTTTAAAAAACTACTCCTTACCACCTTGTTGGAAAGAAAAATATATATTAATTTTTTTCCAAAAAAAAGAGATTAATTTTTATATAAAACAATTTTATCTATCAATAAATAATAATTGATAACACTTAGGCAACAATAATAATTGATTATATTTACGACATTATAATTAATTATTATTAAAGTCTAACATTTTGGTGATGAGAGTTATGATTGATCAATGATATAAATATATAGTATTTACAGTGTATTTGAATTAACTTCTATGAAAACGATTTTAAATTTAAAGTAAAATAAATTATAATATTTTAATCTTTATCTAAATTTTCCTTTTGTTTTTTACGGTGATTTTTGAGTTTATGATATTATTATTCACATATCAAAATATTAAAAACGATACACGTTAGTATATGTGAATAAGAATAGAGTACCTCACACTAATTACAAATAGATAATTGAGCTTTTTATAACAATTTAAATCTCTAAATTGTCTTTGTCTAAAAGACAAGACATCATTTCTCTTGTATGTTAATAAAAGACCTTATTAGCATATATTGTAATTTGTCACTCTTATTCCTAATTAAACACGAAAAGCGAGTTTAAATAACATAATTTTCCATCCTTTTAAATCATTTGTCTTAATTGTAGAATATAAATGTTCTTTTATTTTTATGGTTTAAAATCAATCTTGCTATGTTTTGCACTACTTATAGTATAAATATTTTTTACTCAAACCTTAATTCATATCTCATCATCTAGATTTGCAATTATTATCTTTTTATCTTCATATTTCTACGAGAAATAGGTCATAATAATCCTAAAATTCAACTATGTGATAAACTCTAACTAAAAAATATTACAATTAAAAATCTCTGAATACTCCGTGTCGATTTGATCCTAACCAAAACCCGTCAACCACTTGATTCCATCCATTTAGTTTAGAAATGCATATATATACATGCTGATTTTTTGTGGTTTTTTCCAAATTTGTATCAGAAAAAGCTTTTTTTTTTTTGGCAACTACCAGAAACAACTAGTCTCCTATTATATTTAGTGGGCCATCATGGTATTAACATGTCTTTTCTGTTATAGCTAAAAAGTTGATTACATTTACCATCCACATTACACCATAAATTATACCTTTACCGTGTCAAAGTTTCAAGTTATTTTTTTACTAAAATTTTATAATGCCAAGGAAATTTTAGAAACGAAACAGCATTAAATAATTGATATACAGATAGATTGGGTCTTCATCAAGTGATTCAGATCAACTAGCAGAGGCATTTATCTAGTTATTTTAACGTCATTAAATTGTCAAAATACTTCCAATTCAAATCAAATTTATGTAATTAAGTTATTATATGCTATCAACCCTGTTCGAAACGTGCTTGTGATTAATAATTTTTTTTTAAATCTATGCTGGTGTCAGTTGTCAACTAAGCATCTATAGCAGTGATATGCCATAGTTGAATTTGATTGATCCACTATTGCTATGCGATATGTTATTTTGAACATAGTATTGTCAAATAGTACTATAGTAGCACCGTAGCGTAATAGAATTGGAACAAATTGTAATCTGCAAATGTATGTCATCAACCCTTGTTTAATGTTCGAAAAGTGCATCCGATAGATAATTAAAAAATCTATTGTTTATTTATCTGCATTGTGTCACTAATAGCAATGTGTTGTGTTAGTGATGACAATAGAAATGATATAGAACTATAACATAGTGGAATTTAATCAATTTGTTATTCATTCAAGGTATACTATTTAGTACAAAGTGATCAAATTACAATATAAATTGCAATATGATATATATATATCATAGTAGAATTTAAACTAATCGCGATATGTGATTGACAACAATTGTTAAGACTTTGGTTTTCAGTCAAATAGCTAAGAATTCTCACTGGTCCGTACAAACGAACTTATTTGACATTTAATGTTGTCTATTTTAGGGGTAACCATGCATCAAAAGTGACCGAAGAAGAGGAAGATGAAGAGTACCCGAAAGATGAAGAAGATGGTGTTGCAAACACCCTTATGGTGACACAACCATCATGTAAATGTTCTTTCTCTGTGCTTATGTGCTTGCTTGCATGGTTTACACCACAATATTTGCCTTTTTAAATGTTTTTATTTTTTTTTTCCACATCCAAGATACATGTTTAATTTTCTGTCCTGCTCTGCGTCTATCACCTCCTCTTCTATCTATATGTAGGGTGTGTATTGATAGAATAAGTTCTCAGTGAACTTTTAGATATACCATATATTTTTCTTGATTTTTATATACTTTGTGGTAATTTATGATGACTATATTTAATTATTAAAATGTAATTAAAATATTAGGTTGTATTTATAATCAATTAATTAAAACAGTAAATCACAATTAAATCAAGTTTGTAATGGGAGTTTTTTTTTATTGGTTTTGGATAAGTAATTCACAATTTTTACTGTGCTGGGTTATCCGCACATTCAGTCACAACCGCTGCAAAAATCACCGGCATCAACAACTTTATTTGTGTTTTGCAACTCTTCTAATCTCAATACCTAATGGCCTCTGGGTTGATTTTATAAATTGAGGTAATTTAACAGAATTATTTTTTTTGGTGACTCCTCTACTTAGGTCAAGTATGATAATGAACTATGACAATTAATCAACACCTAAAAACTTTATGAAGAAGAACAAACTAAAAAAAGAACCAGGAAGGTTACAAGCTTAGTTTTTAGTTCAATAGACGTTGCAGTATGGAAATAGAACGACAAGACTAGGCTTACTATAAAATTATGCAGACACTAGCTCTCAATTCTGAAAAAAGACAATTTCAAAAATTTGCATTCCAAATATGGAAGTTAACCATTCATACTGAAAAATGAAAAGTCCGAAAGGCATCGTATTGAAAAGCTCAGGATGCCTCCACACCTACACTGCTGCCACAAAAAGCTGCTTAACGATTCGCCTTAGCAACTCTCTCAATTTCATCTTTTTTCTTGATTGCGTAACTGAAACATTGTATAGTATTTATCAGTAAGTCAAATAATAAAAATCTAAAACATAGATAAAGAAGATTAAAAACAGCATGCTCAATAGATAGAATTGTAAAAGCATACCTGTTGGATGACCCTTTTGCTGCATTAATAAGTTCATCAGCAAGACATTCAGCAATTGACTTGATGTTTCTGAATGCAGCTTCACGTGCACCAGTGGTTAAAAGATAGATGGCTTGATTAACACGACGTAGAGGTGAGATATCCACAGCCTGTCTCCTTACAACTCCAGCAGAACCAATACGAGTAGCATCTTCACGGGGACCACTGAAAACATGAAACAAGTTCATACTGAATTAATCACAATAAAAGTTTCAAAAAAATTATTTCCATTGTAAAAGGGAGGAACAATTTCCCAAAAAGAAATAAAGAATGCTGTTTGATTAAATAAAATAGAAACAATCATGAATCTATATATTAAGGAGGATGATCAGATAGAGCTAATACACAGATGCCATCATCCAGGCAATCAAACCAATAGGGAAATAATTAATTCATCATGTCATCCACCAACTCTGATTATCCTTTGTTCTTAGTTGTAAAATCAAATTAGATCCAACGTCAAACTTAGATTATTTTTCCAAAGCTCAATTCAAATGACAACCAATTAAAACAAGAATAACAACAAAAACAAAACATAAAATTATTGGTTTCAATAGCGAATCATTTGATTACAAGTAAAAAGAAATACAAATATTTCAGCCCTCCAATCCAAAGAGTCAATTTAAACTTAGTTTGATAAGCAAAACAGCATATATTTATTGTTGATAGCAACTTTAACTTCAATCTATTTGGACTGGTTATTTTACTCATGTAAGGCATCAACAAAACTCACAAAATGTAAAAATATCTTCTGCAAAGGTTATAGTTTCAACATAAAAAACAGAAAACCAAATTTTATTATAAATTAATAATTTTTTTAAAATGAAATGAGATAAAGAGAATGGTCAGATAGAGCTAATACAAATTGCCATCATTCTGGCAGTCAAACCAATAGGGAAACAAACATTCATCATTTCATTCTCCATATCAAAGACAGACAAGTAAATCAAGAAAAATTCAAATCATTTACACATTTTTTTATGAAAAAAAATCGAAAGTGTTATTTTCCAAAAACTTTTAACTTTATTTAATCTGTCTTTCTTTTCAATCTCCCAAACACTCATGACTTGTAAAACAAAAAAGTTACAAAAGTTAAACCCTCTTTATTTCGTCCAAAATAAGAGAGCAATATCTATAATAAGATATTAAGAAGAAAACAAATTAACTGGAAGATAGGAAGAATGGTCAGATAGAGCTAATACAAAATGCCATCATTCCGGCAGTCAAACCAATAGGAAAACAAATATTCATCACTCCATCTCCCACATCAAACCAGACAAAACAAAAAACCACAATCCAATAATTGAAAATCAAATACAGTTATCACAACATAAAACACAATTTCAGCAACCATCAACAACACGCAAATAATATGGAAATCCTCTTGTTTCCCAGCAAACAAACCATACCTGTTGACGACAGCATCAACAATAACCTGAATGGGGTTCTGATCAGTTAGCAAATGAATAATTTCCATAGCATGCTTGATGATTCTGACAGCCATAAGCTTCTTTCCGTTGTTCCTACCGTGCATCATGAGAGAGTTGGTGAGTCTCTCTACAATAGGACACTGAGCTTTCCTGAAACGCTTCACGGAGTATCTTCCGGCGGTGTGTGGAACATATGTCGCATGTTTTGATGGCACAACTCCAATGTAATCAATCAGTGACACATCAGAAAGCTAACACACAAATAATAACAAAACATCAACATACAAATAAAAAAAAATGGATTAATTTTCATGACATTTCAGACAAAGTATACAAATAATTATTAATTAAAGCTAATAAGTAGTGAAATTAAAAAACTCTAACAGCAAAAATAATACAACTTATATTGTTCGAAATATATAATCCAAATCTAATGAAAGCATAAAACCAGCAAGCTAACAAACCAAAGAAAATATCAACATAGGAACCAAGTTAATGACACTTCGAAGTAATGATTAATTTAAACTAATATGTAATTAAAACCTAAAATCAGCAAATTGAACTCATAATAAACCCAATGCAGATTGAAAAACGGAAAATTATTGAAAAAAAAAGTACCTGAACGTCGTCAAAGCTCCAGCGGTTGAACAGTTTGACTTCGATCTGATTTGGATCTGAAACAATGGCAGGTTCTGGAATGACTTCAGCCATTGTCGCACGAACAAAGCGAAATCAACGGAAAACAGATACTTAGCGCACGCCGCGAAGCAGGAGAAAGGATTCAAATGCGGCGAAGCAGAAGAAAATAATTAGAAAACCTAACCTGGTATTTCTCTTCTGTTATGGGCCGCGGCCCATTATGCCTCTACCCATGTACTCTTTTTTTTTTTTCTGTAAATAAACAATTTCCTTTTTCTTTTTTTCAAATCTACAATACACCTCTTTTTTACCATAATTTAAAATACATTTTTTTTAAAAAAATAAACATAAAAGTTAGGGATACATTTTTTAATCTTAGACTTAACTATTATTTCATTTTCCTTACATTTTTGAGTAATTAGGTCAATCTAACATTATTGACATTTGTCAATTGAGTTAAAAGGTAAAAACTTATTTGAAAAAATTCATTTGATTTAAATTCCCATAACACATGCATTCATAAAAAGGTTTGTTTTTTCTTTTCAAGTTATAGTTACTTGGTTAGATAAATCTACGTACAGATGAAATTTAAAGTTTTAGTTCCTAAAAATCATTAACTCATAAAAATTTAAAACTTCATAATATTATTCCACACAAGGTCAATAATTTATTTTTGAACTTAATCTAAAAATGAGAAATATATTTCTATTTAAAAATTTAAGTGTTGTGAATTTTGATTAAAAAAATTAAAATTTATTTAAATTATGGATATATCAACTAGGAATTTGACTCCTTTAAAGTGTTCTAAAGTGAACAACACTTTAGATAATAAAGAAAGTAATGTCAATCATTAAACATCAAATAAGTGATTGTTATTTGATGTGCATGACCAATTATAGACGGTTATAATATCAACCATTGATATATTCACTTACCAATTTTTCACTTTAAAAAAAGACAAATCCATTAACTTGTTAATCTATTTACAAAAGTATTCAAACCCCATAATTAAATCATCTTATTAATTGACTCGAGTAACTTTATTTCAATTGTTTTCTATTTGCAAAGTAGAGGACCCTTTTCATATCAAGACCGTAACCGTAAGGCTTCATTCTTTCGAGATAATCACTAAATCCTCTCAAATAGAACTTTGAAATTTATAAATATTTCAAACATGCCTCTTCCTCCATCAAATATTATTCATATTTTTCATTTTACCGATGGCTATTTTACAATTGTTTCACTAGCAAATACAATATTAAATTAAGGGATCAAATAATTAGTAAGTAGTTAAATATAAAAATAAAGTTATATAAAATTATATATTTGACATTGCCGGAGTTTTTGAAGTATCATAGACCTATTTGATAGACCTATTTGAGAGTGTCATACAAAATGATAAACAAATTTGGGGGTTTCCTTAACTTTTTCAATTCAGTTCTAACCATGTAGGCATGTCCGATCTCCTTCCCATAAGATTTACGTTGCACGTCGCACCATCGTAGAAATAAAAGTTTCTCAAATACTATTGTAAATCACAACAATTACTTTGTTTAGATTGGCTTCACAAAACTGGTTATGTGAGCAGTTAGGATTTATTGGGTTGGTAAGGATTCATAAAGTTTTTGAAATCTATTTCTATTTTTTCAATCCCATAAAACAAAAGTAACGCAAATCTTTCATGATCTAACAGAGATATAGGAAATTTTGAACTCCACTTTCTAATACCAAGAATATTCTTGGAATGGAACTGATCGATCTTTGTTTACCAAAATGTTTTGTTTTTTCTCTTTATTCTCAATTTCAATACCTCTTAATTATACACCATGTTCTAACAAAAACTTTATGTAGATGTCCGAACTAAAAAGAGATGGACAAACAAAAGGAACCAGGAAGATTACAAGCTTAGAATGAAGGTTACTAATTTTCCATTATTATTATTATAGTTTTTAGTGCAGTAGAGGTTGCAGCATGGAAATAAAAAGATAGGACAAGACATGCTATTAAATTCTGCAAACACTAGCTCTCATTGCTGAAAAACAAAAATTTTAAAAATTCCATTCCAAGTATGCAAGTTACTATTCATAATGAAAAATTAAATTCCGAAACATATATTTTCAAAAAGCAGAGGTTGCCAATACTGCTGCCACGCAAGGTTGCTGCTTAACGATTTGCCTTAGCAACTCTCTCAATTTCATCTTTTTTCTTGATTGCATAACTGAAACATTGTATGGTATTTATCAGTAAGTCAAATATTAAAAATCTAAAACATAGATAAAGATTAAAAACAGCATGCTCAATAGATAGAATTGTAAAAGCATACCTGTTGGATGAACCTTTTGCTGCATTAATAAGTTCATCAGCAAGACATTCAGCAATTGACTTGATGTTTCTGAATGCAGCTTCACGTGCACCAGTGGTTAAAAGATAGATGGCTTGATTAACACGACGTAGAGGTGAGATATCCACAGCCTGTCTCCTTACAACTCCAGCAGACCCAATACGAGTAGCATCTTCACGGGGACCACTGAAAACATGAAACAAGTTCATACTGAATTAATCACAATAAAAGTTTCAAAAAAATTATTTCCATTGTAAAAGGGAGGAACAATTTCCCAAAAAGAAATAAAGAATGTTGTTTGATAAAATAAAGAAATACAATCATGAATCTATTTATTAAGAAGGATGATCAGATAGAGCTAATACACAAATGCCATCATCCAGGCAATCAAACCAATAGGGAAATAATTAATCATCATGTCTCCTCCAACTCTGATTATCCTTTGTTCTTAGTTGTAAAATAAAATTCAATCCAACATCAAACTTAGATTCTTTTTCTGGAGCTCAAATCAAATGACAACCAATTAAAACAAGAATAACAACAAAAAACACATAAAATTATTGGTTTCCATAATGAATCATTTGATTACAAGTAAAATGAAATACAAATATTTCAGCCCGAATCCAAAGAGTCAATTTAAAACTTAGTTTGATAAGCAAAATAGCATAATATTTATTGTTGATAGGAATGATAACTTCAATCTATTTGGACTGGTTATTTTACTCATGTAAGGCATCAACAAAACTCACAAGCTGTAAAAATATCTTCTGCAAAGGGTATAGTTTCAACATAAAAAACAGAAAACCAAATTTTATTATAAATTAATAATTTTTTTAAAATGAAAAGAGAAAAAGAGAATGGTCAGATAGAGCTAATACAAATTGCCATCATTCTGGCAGTCAAACCAATAGGGAAACAAACATTCATCATTCCATTCTCCATATCAAAGACAGACAAGTAAATCAAAAAAATTCAAATCATTTAGACATTTTTTATGAAGAAAAATCGCAAGTGTTAATTTACAACAACTTTTCAATCTCCTGAACACTCACGACTCGTAAAACAAAAAAGTTACAAAAGTTAAACCCTCTTTATATTGTCCAAAATAAGAGAGCAATATCTATAATAAGATATTAAGAAGAGAAAAAAATGAACTGGAAGATAGGAAGAATAGTCAGATAGAGCTAATACAAAATGCCATCATTCCGGCAGTCAAACCAATAGGAAAACAAATATTCATCACTCCATCCTCCACATCAAACCAGACATATAAAAAAACCTCAATCAAATAATGGAAAATTGAAAATCAAATACAGTTTTCACAACATAAAACACAATTTCAGCAATCATCAACAACACGCAAATAATATGGAGATCTTTTATTCCCGGCAAACAAACCATACCTGTTGACAACAGCATCAACAATAACCTGAATAGGATTCTGGTCAGTTAGCAAATGAATAATTTCCATAGCATGCTTGATGATTCTGACAGCCATAAGCTTCTTTCCATTATTCCTACCGTGCATCATGAGAGAGTTGGTGAGTCTCTCTACAATAGGACACTGAGCTTTCCTGAAACGCTTCACGGAGTATCTTCCGGCGGTGTGTGGAACATATGTCGCATGTTTTGATGGCACAACTCCAATGTAATCGATCAGTGACACATCAGAAAGCTAACACACAAATAATAACAAAATTTCAACATACAAATAAAAAACAATGGAATAATTTTCATGACATTTCAGACAGTATACAAATAATTATTGATTAAAACTAATAAGTAGTTCAATAAAAAAATTCTAACCGCAAAAATAATACAACTTATATTGTTCAAAATATATAATCCAAATTTAAAAAATTATAACCGCAAAAATAATACATCTTATACTATTCGAAATGTATAATCCAAATCTATTGAAAGCATAAAACCAGCAAGCTAACAAACCTAAGAAAATATCAACATAGAAACAAAAAAACATAACTGATTTTAATGATACTTAGATTTAATTATTAATTTAAGTTAATGTATAGTTAAACCCTAAAATCAGCTCAGAGACACCAGCGGAAAATATGTCCGATCAAAAAGCTAAAACACAAAATTAACATACAAATAATACACAAATGAGTAAATTTCATGAAACTTCAGGCGAAGTATATAACAAATTATTGATTTAATTGAAACTAATAGGTAGTTCGATCCTAATTGCAAAATTAATCCAACTTATATTATTCGAATTATATAATCCGAATCTAAACAAAAACAGCCAACTAACAAACCATAATAACATATCAACATACCTACAAAAAATCATAAATGAAAACTTACTTTTGATGACACTTCAAACAGAGTATATAAGTAATGATTAATTAAAACCAAATTGGTAGTTAAACCATAAAATTAACGAATGGAACTCGTAATAAACACAATGCAGATGGAAAAACGGAAAATTATTGAGAGAAAAAAATACCTGAACATCATCAAAGCTCCAGCGGTTAAATAGTTTGACTTCGATTTGAGTTGGATCTGAAACAATGGCAGGTTCTGGAATGACTTCAGCCATTGTGTCAACAACAACAACAACAGCGAAATCAAATGAATACAGATAGTCAGTGCCGCGATGTTGAAGAAAAGATTGAAGGGTGGAAAAACCCTAAACTTATTTGTATTCGGTTTATGGGCCGCGGCCCAATATTATGCCTGTACCCATGTAATCACAATTCATTTTTTTATATATCTCATGTACCGACCATTCTAAAATACACCCCCTTTTTTTTAACAACTTTTTTTTTTTTTACAAAGATCTTTAAAAAAATTCATTTTCCTTCTATACAAGAAAGATTCGGAATTCAAAAAAAAATGAATGTTTTTCATTAGATCTGTGGGTTAATTTTTTTTTCTATAATACTACTCACAATTTCGAGTTCAAACTCGAGACAAAGACACTTAACTTAACAATATCAGTATTTCGCAGTTGATTTATAGAGAAATTTTAAAATATATTTTTTGTACTAAATATTTTAAAAGTGAAATGTTTTAAATTTTTGTTAGTTTAAATTTTCATTACGCTTGCATTCACAAAAAGAGTTTCTTTTTAATTTATGGTTATTTGGTAAGATAAATATGCGTAAGATTGAAACTTAAAGTTTCAGTTCTTAAAGATTATTGACTCAAAAAAATTTAAAACTTCAAAACATTATCAACGTAAATCAAAAAAACTTAAAGTTATCACTTCTAAGCATACTATTACAATTTATATTTTTGAATAAATATTATTCCAAATTTTAATAACATCGAAAATTTGATATTATATACTGTTGAGTTTAAAAAATCTGTTACATTAATTAAGGATATTTTTAATTTTAAAAATTCAGAACATTTATGGGTGTTTCGAATATATTGTGTATTTGCTTTTCTTCCTCCGGCTATTTTACTATGTTGAATGAAAAAATTTCAATTTTTTTTTTCTTTTGAAGATTTGATTAACAATTTTTTAAATACTAACCATAGCATTTGCAAATTTAGATTCTCTATGTTTCTCAAAGTACTTAATTAAACAATTTACTAATTCTATAACTACATCAATACCATACGTCTTCATTTTGTAAGCTTTTGTTGAAATACTTCTTAACAAACTCAAATAATTTATACAAAATCAATTAATAGATTGAGACAAAGGAATGAATAAGATTGATCGATTGGTAGAGGCTTACAAAATGATACTTTTTGGATTGAGGAGTATCTAACACAGTGACTACAAAAATATTTCACCCAACTCAGCTTCAGCACAAAGGGCGGCCACAAGTGGAGAGACTAGATTTGAACCTATGACCTCTAAATCACAACAAACCAACCAACTTAAACAACATATGATAATAATGCAACATAACAAATGTATCACAAAGAATTTGTATGAAGGCATCAACATATGGCTGTGAAATATGCAAGCAAGGAATCACTAAGTTGTATTGAATAAATTCAATGGCAAAGACAAGCCAATCCATTCTCCAATATCAATAGCAAACAACACAATTGACAGCAGCTCATGAAGGGTATTTTCCCCACTGTAAAATATTTAGTATACAGATGTTTATAATAATATTCTAATGACACAAATACCAACTCCACACGATGGAGGAAGAATCAATAACCTATGAAAAGTTTCGGGGCATACACAATACACCACTAATCTTCATGATGAATTTGAGGCTCTACAATAATCGGGTCACAGGGCAAGACCTGTTTCTTGAACCACAAGAATTCGGTTATTGTGGAAGAACAGGAGGAGCAATAGCACGAGTGTTATACGAACTGCAGTGACCGCATTTATGCCCGATAATGTGAAAATTAACTTCGGTCGTATCGTTGCAGTCGTTACAAAGTATCCAAACCTGCAACGCAGTGCTGTTTAGTTTTCAGAAATTTTCTAATAGAACCGTGATATTTGCGTGTGAAACAAATGACAAAAGGTTCATTCATACTTGAAAAGCACATATTAAACAAGCATTTCTACTGACTGTCGACTTACCTTTCTATTCCGATAATCAGCAGGCATGACAGTTGCTTCAATCTAATATAGCAAAAACAAATTAGTGAGAAATCATAATTGTGGTATAGAACATTTCTGCAAGTAATATTCTTGACCATATATGAAGCATAAAAACTTATAAATCAAGTGAAAGCATATGCATGCTTTGATTTAACCGGCTACCTCTTCATCAATGCTCTTCCATGTCGTAGACATATCAATAACCGACTTGGAACATATCGGACAACAGTACCTGAGCCATATACCAAGTCAAGTTAGTATTTAAGCAGAGAAAATGCATTATAAATCAAAGAATTGTCAAATAGTTAGCATGTATACTCACTTGCCGCGCTTTACCATCTCATGGTAACATTCACAATGCATTGTGTGACCACATTTCATAACAGTTGTGTCTTTCAACGAGTCAAAAAGGTACTACAACAACACAATGAAGTCACATCAGAATACAAGTCTCACGCTTCCAAAGACATAGAAAATTTTGTTGTTCAAATGAAAACACAAGGGAAAGGGAAGAAGAGCATGCACCTCATAACAAATTGGACAGTGATGCCTCATGGAGTTCTCCACACATAAATGATTATCACGCAGAGCAACTGAATAGCAAGACCCTGTCAAAATGGAGCACTTTATTTGTTAACGGAACAAAAAATAGTTCCACTAAGTAACTAACTTGATAAATTATTCGATATGATTTCTGAGTCCAATGGAAACAAAACAATACATAATAGGGGAATTCGGCGGAAAAAATATAGCATAACTAAAGCAAATAAAAGATTGAGATAATCGATATGATGCAATAGTGCTTTTGAACTTGTGTCACAGAAGAAGTTGATAGCATGTTTGACAATTCTTTTGTACTGTCAAATTCTATTTTACACCTCAAGAGAAACTAGATAGTGGTGAAAAGCTCAGGAAAAAGCAATCGAAGGAAAAAAAAAATTGAATCTGCTATTAATATGAAAACTAACATTTTGCAGCATAAGCTATTTGAAAGAAAAATTGATAAATCGACAATAGAGACAATATGACAGCATTGTGATGAATACATACCGCACTTCTTGCAATGAAAATAGTTCTCACTCCCACCAACTCTGTTTCCAAATTATAAAACCAAAATTAGTTGCATTTCATAAATTTGGATAACCTAAGGAACTATTTACTCAAAGACAGCTATTGTAGTTTGTACCTGCAGATCCCACAATCATCACAATGAAACTGTTGTTTCCCCGTCTGCATAACGAGCAAACATCAATTAGCATCAGATAGAAAACAATAAGAAAAAGATTAATCAACTATCACAACATTCTCAAGTCTAGTTTATCTTAAAGAGGAAGTATGAAAGTACAATTTTATTGAAAAGAAAAAACTTAAATCAGATATTACAAATTTATTCAGTGAGAGTCATTACATCATCATCAAAGAATTTGCAGATGCTGCAAAAATATTCTCCCATTCTAACACCACAGTTAGTACAAACTTGAGCAACCTTCAAAAGAAACATTAAGGGGAAAAAAAGCAAAAAAGAAACCATTATGAAACCATCCAAAAAACAAAAAACACAGATTCAAACAGTGTTGTCAAATAGTGGCGCTATAAAGCTATATTTGAACAAATCGTTATTGCTCAGGGATCCGCTATTGCGATACGAAAACACTTTAGCATAGCCGAATTTGAACAAATTGTTATTTTGTCCGATCCGCAATTGACAACACTGGATTCAAATCAAACAATGAAATATGAATAGATACACACTGGCTGCTCTGTGTCACAAACCGAACAAACAACCTGAAACAACAACAAGATGCAAAAACCTCATCAACAAAATCATCATTATATCATGTAAAATGGAACAATAATCGATAAATCATGAGAAAAAAATTATGAAAATCAAAGGGTGCCCTTATCCTTACTTGTTCAACGTCCTCACGAACAAGTTCATGGCGATCACAGGGGTTTTTCAGCATACTCTAATAAAGGAAAAATAACACATACCGAGATCAGAAAGAAAAAAAAAAGCAAAAACACCAAAAATTTAAAACAAAAAGAAAGGAAAATTAACAAGAAATACCGTTGCTTCGTTGTGACAATGACGACATGAGTAAACCTCATTGCAACAAGGAGCACGAATCCTGCATCTTCTCCTGTAATGCTTGCACCTATAAATGAAATACCCAAAAAAAAAACAAACAAAAAAAGGCGTAAAAAAACAATGAAATTGGAATATAAATTAATCAAAAAAATGAAACTTTGATTGAAGGAGAAGTACCCATAACCCATCTTCCCAAAATCAAGACGTTCAATGAGAGAGTCTTCCATAAGTTTTGGATGAGAAGAAGGGAAAGGAAGGGAAGGGTGAGATGGGAGAGTTTTCTTGGTTTGTGAATATTTTGTTTTGGTGTTCAGAATGGAATGGGTTTGTCTTGATCTAAAATCATAAAGAACAACCCATTATCAACATCATGTATATATATATTATATTTATTATTTTTGTTGATCAACATTTTATCACTTCAAATTTAGTGAAATTATAAATTACTCCTTATATTGAATAATATTAGTTTTTTTAAATTATTTTAGTTCTTCAATTAGTTTTTCATTGTAAAATAGAAATCTACAAATATCTTAAATAAAAGTTTGAAAATATTCATTAGATTTAAAAGAATTTGATTATCTACACTAACGGCACAAATGTATCAATAAGAATAAATGAACACATATTTTAAAAAATTAAAATGAAAAATATTCTCATAAAATATATAATTTCTAATATACTCTCTCTATTCCAATTTTTTTTCAATAATTAATGTTAATTATTAGTATTGTTGATATTTTGTTGAATGGAGATTAAATTCATAATTTTTTTTATCAATTTACTCTCTAACTCCTTTACCTCAACTATTAAATCAACCTTATATCTCCATTTTAATTATGAGATTGTTTGTAGTAGAACATTTGTAATTTTCACATTAAAAAACAAAAATTTGCATAACAATAGTATAAATAATATGTTGATTGTTGATACAAATATACATAAATTACATAATTTTTTGTTATATAAATAAAATAAAATTTAAAGAAAGGAACTAGGAAGTATTTCACCAAATTACTATAATTCTTATAAGAATTTTGCTAACAAATATTTGCTAAGCACACGATAAAAAATCAGAAAATATAAATTTTTTATTAAAATAACAAGTTTTAAACTTTTGAAAAAATAAATACATAAATTTTAAAATATTATTTTTATAGATTTAAATATTTTTTCTTTTTAATTGTTGTAATTAAAATATTGTTCAAATATCAATAAAAATTAAATTATTTGATAAAGAGTTGATTCACACTTACAAAATTATAATTTCAATCATTTATCAATTCGAAGATCTCTTTTATAAATAATTTAGGCTTAATTGCAGTTTTGGTCCCCCTATTTTAACTGAATCGCGAAAGTAGTCCCCACATTTTGTTTCTCCCCAATTTTGGTCCCCCATGCAGAATTTTGGTACAAAATTTGATGAGATTTCATTTTTTTTTCATTTATTTAAGTCACACAATGCCTCAAGAGCTCATTTGCAAAAATTGTACCTGAAATATATGACTATAAATAGTGTAGTACGACTTTAGAAAATAAAATTTCATCAAGTTTTGGACTAAAATTCTGTTTGGGGACCAAAACTGGAGAGAAACATAATTGAGGGACTACTTTCGCGATTCAGCTAAAATAGGAGGACCAAAACTGCAATTAAACCAATAATTTATATATGTACAACTCAGCACTCTTCAAATCTCAAGGTATATGTGATGATTTAATAAACCCTGAAACTCTAATCATTTAAACTTTTATATAAAAAAAAATAAACGTGATTAAGTAGCCAATAAAATTGGGTGATGAATAATAGCATTTGGCCACTTGGGAGGAGAGAGGATAAGGTAGCATGGTATGGCACAAAAGAATGACTTGAGAATATAATAAAGGGATATGGCCGCTTCAATCATCGAATGGTATTTGAGAAATGGGAAAAGCCAACTAACCTTGACACAAAATATTGTTGTTTTGTGTTGCGTTGGTTTCACTGTTTTGGGGAGAAAGTTTAACAGATCAAGTACCATGATAAGTTCTCTGATATGTGAACTGTGAATCTGAAAGTTCTTTTCGATTTGCGAAAATTTCAAGAATTGTGAATTTTTCAGTGTAATTATAAATAGAATTATAAAATAGTTCTATTAGTTATAAATAGAAATACGATAATAAGACATTCTTCTGATCAAGTATATTTTTATTGGTTGAAATTTATATCTATTTAATTAAATTTAAATGGTGTCAACACGATTTAATAATAATTAATTGAATTAATAGATAAAAATGAGGTTGAAAAGAACGGATTAAGTAACTTATGTCACAAATAAAAAATAGTATATGTTGAAAATAACGAATTGATAGATAACTTTTATGTCAATCTGCAATATTTTATTGTTCAATTATGCAGCCTTGCAATGGAATCCTCTCATGCGTGCATCCCTCTTTAATGATAAAAATCAAAGTAAAAAGAGATGTAAAACATGAAAAATAAGGAGGTGAGTAGGAGTGAGAGAATACTAATAAGAGATAAGTGGATAAAAATGAGATGTTGTAGAAGAATGAAGAAAGAATTTATCCGAGGAAGATCCAATTTGGACTAGGGTTAAGCAAAACTAGAAGATATGACCGAACTTGAGTCCTTCGAATAAGTCAACTTGATATGCAGACAGATTGTATCAGGTCAAGAGTCACGAATCCGAATCATTTGAATGAACCAATTTGATATGCGAACATATTGTATCATGTCATAGGTCACACAAAATTATAAATGTGGATATAAACGGGTTTGAGTGGTCGGGTGTAGGTCAAAAAAAATAGATACGTTTGCATCAAGTTTGTTCAAAGAGTTGCTTCTTAGACTATATATCTCCCAAAAGGGTTCGTAGGATAGATCTTTCCATCTCACAGGAAAATAGACTACTAAATGATACAAACCTTATAGTCATCCATAAGATGATCATAACCAAACTCATGAATATAAACATAAAAATACCGATAAAGGTCATTCTCAACAGGGCTAGGAGGAATGAGATTGAATTCGTCAGTAGTTGAATTTCACAATACAACATTTTTCCCCACAATATATTAGAGACGAAGAGTGTCGTTGATACTAATAGAACTCAAAATATTAATATTTTGACCAAACTCTCGAATCAAACGTGACGTATTAAATTTGACCTTGTTCTTAAAACTCTTGCCAGAAATGAAATACAACCTAAAGTGGACTACAAGTTTAGCATCCACCACAAGATAGCTAGTATGACGTAAGATAAGAGATGCATCATCATCATAATGAGAATGAATTCTATTTATGATATAATTGCAGTAAATGCTCATGAAATAAGGGTTTTCAAATAAGATTGATCATGATTTAATTATTCATTGAAATTGATTCAAACAAATTCCTACCATATCAAGAGGGAGCCCTTCTAATAAACAAAAATTTAAACGATGTTTAGGAAACAATGTTTTCCTACATAGTGTAATAATAAGACAACTATGTGGACATAGATACAATGACTCATTTGACTTCTCCAAGAAAGTTTCCAAGTAGCCTTTTCATCCAAATTAGCTACAATGCAAAGTGCTCGTACCGGTGTCAAAAGCGGCATATATCGCATATATCTCATTCATTAGACAACAACAAACTTACAATATTTGCCATCCCAAAAGATGATTCTGACAAACCTGAGAAATTTGCTCTGCGTGGCTGAAAATATTTTTGAAGATGCGGCGGAAGTTGTTAAAGAAAACTGTGAAGCCATACAAAGGAAAAAAGTAAAAGAATCATTACAATGAGGAAATATCTAGAGTAAAATAATTAAGCCAATCAGAAGTTCATTTTTAACTAAATTAAAATAGTTTTTACAGCTCCAGAACTGAGTTTCCAATCCAAACTACCTACCACATAACATCATGATAAACGTGCATGCTAAAACTTAATTATTTTCGAATTCTCGGTCCTTTAAAAAGTGGTACATGTATCTGTCACTAATATATGTGAAGAATAGAAAGTTGAGCAAGATAGCAACAAATCAGTTATCACTATTGAAAAGAAACAGATAACTTCTATTTCTCAAGTAATTGTGTTTGTGATCAGACTGAAATTGATTATTATACTGACATGCCATATAAGATAATGGTAGCATGTCACAAATCCCTCATAAAAATCTCTAAATTTTCTACAAAAAAACTTCTCCCACATGCGCAAAACGTTCTCTGAACAACCTACCACCACTACTTCTTCTTTTCCAACTTCCTCGAAAAGAAAATGTTCGGCAAGAAGAAGAACTGTCACCATACCTATCACTTTCTCACCTCACACATCTGATTATTCAAGAAATGCAACTGCTCCAGAACGTTCTCTACCAAACCGAGAACGTTCTCTAGAAAAAATCTCAAATTCATCAACTTTCTCCTTTTTTCCTCAACCATCCACATTATCCTCCATAGATTTCCTCTCATACTCTCAAATACTTCACTCTCCTCCTCATGACTTTGGTACATTACTACACAATCACCATGTCTCCACTCTTTGTGTCCCCACAAAAAACAAGCTCTTCCATTTTCGGAATTAGCCAGTTTTTAAACTTTCCATAAGTTGTTGGCCCATCTGTCAGACACTCCACACCATCTGACCCTTTACCCTCCATGGAAACCTCTTTTGCCACTATTCCATCTATACCCGTTTCCACCATTCCATCAAACAAAGTTGTTGTTGCCAACTCTCAACCAACCACTCACCTCCATACTCCTCCTCGCATGGCTGAACCTTCCAATTCAGATATTATGGATGCCCTTTAGACTATAATGGCACGTCAGCTTCAGCAAGATCAGGAGACTACTCTGTTAGGAACATGGCTCACAGAACAACTCGCTCCCAAGCTAGGAATCGCACCTCCTCCACTTCATCCTGTTCCTCCTCCTCCGCAAGTTCCTAACCCAGGAAAATCCTCCTCTTCTGAAGGATCTTCTCCGTCACTTGCATCTTAGGATCTTTTTACTCCTTCCTTTATGTATGACAAATAGGGAGAATTAAGATAGTTTTTATTCTGTTTTTAGGGATCCCTTTTGTATCTAAGATTCTCTAATTATGCTAAAAAGCAAATTGATGTTTTGTATCTCTTTTGAATAATGAAAACAACTTATGTCAAAATTATATGCATGTTTAAAATTCTGTCAAAATTACTTACTGCATTAATTGAGGGGGGCTATTAAGCTCTTCAAAATTGATATTAGAATCAGAATTAAAATCTAAATTAACATGTTTGTCATCATCAAAAAGGGGGAGATTGTTAAGACAAACTCTCAAATTAAAGTTTTGATGAAAATAAACAAAGGTTAATTAAGAATGTTAATAATTATTCTAAAATGTTATGTTAATTTAACCTGTGCGTTTGAGTGAATTAATTCGAAGATAGGAATCAAGTAAAGCAAAGAAAACAGATAAAGAAATAAGAATATTCTGGACAAAACGGAGAATGATCTTCAGGTTCAAGACTGATCGTCACAACCTCTAGACCAATCAATCTCCACTATTTCAACAAAGCTTTTGCCTCTGAATTTTATACTATGTTCACCAGTACATGACAATGAACAAATAGGATCAATTTCAGTCAAAGAACACTTTCGAATCATTAAGATAAAATGTTTCGAATCAAGCTAGTTAAAACAGTCCGAATCTTCTTCAAGTCAAATTATCAAGAAAGTTTAATCAATCTTGATATGTACAAAACATCAGGAAGACATCCAGAATGATCAAAACTGAATCTCCAGATTGATCATCAATCTCCAAAAAGTTCAAACCGTCAAAACCAGATTGATAATCAATCTCCGTTTCTGCAAAATTACAGCATTTGATCTCCTTACTTCTGCGGAAGTTTATAATCATTCACCAAACTGATTTGGACATAATCAAGGCTCCAGATCGAAGCTGTAACATCAATAAATAAATATGAAACTTCAAGGATCATTAAACACAAAGGCAAACTAATCAAGGCCGTTTTTAACAATATCAGTCAAACAGATTTAAAATGTTCAAATGCTGAAATATTTTTAATCATATATATTGATTTTGGTCAAAACTGACAGAGCACTACCAACAAAAATATACGAGGACCTTGTACAAAATAAGGGGAATCTCTAGTCAAAGTATCCAGTCTAAGTATAAATGTGGCAATGATATGATCGTCATATTCAAACTAGCCCCCAAGGGTATAATCTTTGGCAAGGTATCTGCAAGATGTGGAACAAGGTCTGGAATAATACTTCTTAGAGAATTGAAGATTGGACAAGCTTGATCGTGTTCAAGTTCAAGAGCCTACAACATTTGAAGAATCTCTACATGTTCATTTAATCAATGATCATGGAGCTTTAGATTTTAGTTGGATAGTCATCTCCTAAAGGAAGATTCTCATGTTCGCTTGAACCATATTATTTAGCCTGAGATTACATAAGGGACAAATAATGTTTAATAGGTCAAGACAGTGGATGGTGTCTTCACTAGTGCTTTAACTTATTAGCCTCTATTAAACCTAAAGATACATGAGAGAGGGTTAGTTACTTAAATATTTGGAAGTGGTCTGGCCTAAAAAGAATTTAATTACTTCTCTAAAAAGTTTCTTAGGACGATTTTCTGACAAATTGAACCAGATGCGGAACATGGATTGGTGATAATGCAACTTTTCTTGTCTATGGAAATGTTGATGAGACCTTAGATCACATGTGTTGTTCCTTTCCTATTACTCATCAGTTGTGGAATGTGTTGTTTCTAGAAAACATACCTTCTAATTTTTCTAAATTGTTGTCTAGGAATTTTTATGTGAGGCAGACAGTTCAGAGACATCCTTAAAATATGTTGTTGTGTCTCAAATTTGAAGGAGTATGAACAAGACAAATTTTTAAAATACGTTTGAAGATGAAAACTTGATGGCTTCCAAAATTCCTCCGGCAAATTGTGGATATTTATTTCAGATTCGGTTGCACATAGTGTACCAAATTGTAATGTTGCTCGTGTAAACAGATGAATTCCTCCTTCTACAAATTATGTTAAGTTTAGTTGTGATAACACTGATATCTTTGGAATAGTATTGTGGCTGATGGATTAATAAAATATCGAAATGATTGGTCTCTTTAGTTTACGATGAATAGATAATGGCATGGGTCAACATCTCACAATTGTACTACTATAGATTGTTTATCTTTTATTCTCTCGTCCGTGGAACCAAAAAAAGGTAAAATCTCAACTGCTTAAAAAAATAATTTCAAAACATAATGATAAAAAATCACTGAATTAGTCTTAACTGTGATCATAAATTATTTATCATATGATATATTATGCCTTCAATATAATGTAAAAAGATGTAGGTCCAATAGATCTATTAGTTTCATTATTAAAAAAATAATTTCAAAACATAGTGGTCAAAAATCACTGAATTAGCCTTAACTGTGATCATAAATTATTTATCATATGATATATTATGCCTTCAATATAATGTAAAAAGATGTAGGTCCAATAGATCTATTAGTTTCATTATTAAAAAAATAATTTCAAAACATAGTGGTCAAAAATCACTGAATTAGCCTTAACTGTGATCATAAATTATTTATCATATGATATATTATGCCTTCAATATAATGTAAAAAGATGTAGGTCCAATAGATCTATTAGTTTCATTAATAATTTTTCATTAAAAAATAGAATCAATGTAAGATTAGGTTGTATTAAATTTAAAATAGAACAAAGCACAAATCAAAATATAAATATCATGATCATATCAGTTACAAGACTAACAGTATATAGGAAATGTACAAAGGAGGTTATCATCTACTTTGCATGCCACTGAGCAACGTGCAAAACTTTCAGTATTCTTTCTTAAATGATGTCCAAATTAACTCAAATTCTTTGATGATAAAATCAAACTTGCTAAATAACAAAATGCAGCAAGTCTGTTTGGCTTGGAAAATAAGCGATACAAAGCCAGCTTCCCTTCTACCCCTCTTTCTACGGGTGCTGTCCGAGGGAATGGGAGTAACATCCTCTGGAAAACCAATATACAAATGAAATCCATCAGGAAGTAGCATTACAAAATACAATAAACATATACAATGAGATACATCCCTTCACAATAAATAACAACCAGTTTCAGACAAATTGGCTACAAAAACCTTTCATGCCCCACACCATTGCATCATCCATGTCTGGATAATTAATTTCATGCTGCTTCCAATATAAATCTTCAATCCAGTTCTGTAAACTATCTAAAAGCAATTTCAAAAAAATCAGCTAAGAGTATAAATAAAGTTATCCACCAAAAATCTGAAAGTTTTAAAAGTGTTTTCCTTTTAAACATGTGCTTATGGACAAATGTTTTCTTCGCGGTAAAATGATATGTCATCATGTTCTCGCAAAGGTCAATATAAAAGAGATTATGTTTTCTAAACAAACACAACAATGATTTACAAGATCCTAATCATGACTGTGAATCATGCTTTCTTCATGTATGGATATAATCTAGCCGCTGACCCTTTCAAATAATTTGAAGTAAAGCAGAAAATAACTTGAAGTGTTATACTTAAAACCTACTTAAATAAAGCCAGATCATTACAATCCTAGATTCCTGATCAACCCTCCATGATAATATTAGAATACAAACAATTTGCATATGCATAATGATTAAAATTCCTCTGTGTACTGCTTAGGCTAAACATTTACAATTCCTAAAGAACTCACCGCAGAAGCATATTCCACAAATATTGTAGCAACAGTATGATTGTACTGGGAAAGTTTACTTGTATGTCTAGCCTTTAGTTCTGCAATGAAAATTGCATCATTGGTACGCAAACGTGAAAGAACCACAATAACACAAGACTATGTATTGTTCAGAATGTAATTTCTTCATATTTGTTCATCTATACTATAGAAATATCTGCATACGTGAATCGTTCATTGACTTCTTCAAAAATAGAAAAAGAAAGATTCATGCATTATTCAGACGGATACCAGTAAAAGGACATACTTTGAAGTTGAATGACCCACAATATTATCCCTACCTTTTAATTTGGTATTTTGCTATTGAATTATGCACAGATAAACTGTTCTGAAAACTTAAAAGATAAATTTCAAGATGCCTAACCTAATTTTACACAGCAAAAATCACCAAACAAATTTTAAAAAGCAAAACATGCAAGGCCACACTGTAAGCAAAAATATAATCTTCTAACTTTCAAAAGGGATTGTCAATCCTCTAACTATGTGCCCTATTTTCCAACACTCAGAACAAAAGCTCCATTCCACAAACCAAACAAACAATATGAATCAAATTCAACACGCAAAACTAAACTAATCGAATGAATTGAAATATTACATAGAAGATAATATTTTCCTAAAAAAATTTATTGTGCATTATGAGTTGATATGATTTTTTTGACTACTGACCTCTATGGTGTAACCGATTAAAATTTTCCTACAAATAAAATTAATAGACTACCAACCTTCAGGAATTTTTAATGGGTCTACCCTACTTAAAGCATCTTTCAAAATTCTAGAGTCAGATGTTGTGCCTTCCCACTCGGGTAAAACATATATGAATTTCATATCAAAATTACATGCAACCAAGACGTTTTGTGTAGGGTAGTCTTTTCTTCCACGAAATCGAGGGGATTCAGATATAGGTACTTTCACTCGAATAAGTGTCCCATCAATAGCTCAAATGCAATCCTTTTTATTGAATAAGATATTCTATTAGTGATAAAATGATGTCATGGTTTGTGAGGATGAACAAATCAAGGTGAATTGACGACATAAAAGTACCTTAAAAAAAGGATAGAATTTGTTATTGTGTAATATTTTTGGAGGTACATCCATACCAGGTTGGACTGGACAATGAACTCATCTTCTAATGGAATGATGGCACATAAAACATTGTAAAAGTGGCGACCAACAGTCTCACCGAAACGGTGGAAGAAAAATGACACCGTACGATTTTTGACATTATGACCAATGATGTGTAGGAACTTAGCAAGTTGTTCTTGAACTGTGAAATGTATAGTATCTTTCACAAAACCAGTCCCTCTCAACTTATGACACAACAACATAAATACCTCAGGTCTCATTCGTATGTCTCGACATTTTTCAATATGTACTAATTGTCTCATTAAATCATGACGCCTACGCTCCCGTTGATGACTTTCGTGGCAAATTAGACTACGTGTGCAACGTGAGATTATTTGAAGCATATGTAATGCATGAACAATATAACATAGCAGAACAAATGCGTTGCTGTCTATCTAATCCTTGACGAAAATGACTAAAATTTTGCATCCCAAGATTAGTCAAATGTTTTACTTTGAATTGTACTTCATTTATATCATTCAATGCATTATCAAACTTGTCTTCTTCATTAGTAAAAAACTCCATATCATTGCAAATGTTAACCTTCAATGAATATCCTTTAATAAGTCAATAGGTTTTGAAATAGTTTTCATTACACAATGATAGTATTTGTTAGACTAACTATCAATTTTAGCAATTTGTGAGATAATTTGGATAAAACATTTAGAGTTCAATATTTTTTTAGTCCCTACAAAATTATGATTTTTCAAATTAGTCATAGAAAAAAATTTATTCACTTTTAGTTCCTATTTTGATTTTATAAGGACTAAAATGTATCAATTTTTACAAAAACTTTTCAAAATTGAGACTAAAAGTAAATAAAAAAAATTTGTTGAAACTAAAGTAATTTCAAGTAATTTGTTCATACCCACACCAGATTATTATGGTATACGAATAATACATTATTGAAGCGAAGAGACAAATAATTAAGTTTTAGAAAATATTTATTTATTCGTCTTACAAATCAAAATATTGGGTTAATTAAATTCATATGTTTTTTCAACAAATAAAATAAAATGGAATACACATAAATTAATTCACAAGAAAGGTGGAAGCAAACAAAAATTGCAAATGAAAATCATTAGTAAAAAAATATTGCAAATGAACAACACTAAAGTCACATAAGAAGGAAGGAGAAGGATAGTTAGTACCTTGTAAACAACTTGTTGGAAAAACACATGTTTTCTTCCTTTTTTTCAATTCCAAAACAGTGAATTACACCTGAAACTAAAATCACATGATTTTCATAAATGTTTTTAACCCAAACAAATAAAACATAAAAAATAAGATAGAACTATGAAAAAACTTTCACCATAGCAAAAGAGAAAAACAACAACCCATTACCCGTTTCAATCAGATCTAAATTCTTCAATGATGTACTTTCTCTCTATTAAAACAAACACAACGTTAGAGTTGAAGCTCATTATAAAAAATAAAATGAATAATTATATAAAAGATGAACTAATTAAAGTGGTTATATACCAGTTCAATGAATAAATGCATAGATACAACTTTACTTTTCTAAAAAAATGCATAGATTTAAGCAATTGTGTTTCTTGTTAGCTAACTAATAACTATAATTTAAATGTAAAATTAACCGAGATTTTGTCAATTCTATGGATTATTTAGGACAGTTTATTTGGTTAAAATATTTTTCGTTATACTTTTAATCATGTGTTAATTTTATTTGCTAATAAAAAAAAGTCTTTAAGTAAATAATTGCCTTTATTTTTTAAAATAATAAAAATAGTAGATAACTGTTATATTTTCTCAGTCACAATAATTCACTTCAAAAATTTCATATCTTCTTATGAAATTAGAATCAACACATAATTAGAAAAAAAAAAAAAACGCCCAATTTTTACTAAAGTAACTAAAAAAACTTTTTACTAATAAAATACTTTTTAATTTAAAAAAAAAACTTATGGATCCATATTTTATAATTAGAAATCATTTCCATTCAAATTAGTGATAAATAAATGGAAACCTTATACTGATTTTTTGAAAACATATTCTAAAGAAATATTCATAACAACGTGTCAACTTAGCATTTTTTTATATTATTAGATGATAGAGTAGAAGTAATTTACAATAAAATTAATTTATCATTTCGTAAATTTGAATCACCAAACTCTCTAAAATAAAAGACAAGAATGATATTCACTTAAATATAATTAATCTCAATAATGGTAATTCTTGGTATAAAAGGGGAAACAGAAAAACAGACAAAACCTGCCAAATCAGTTTCCTAGAGTTGGTTAAATTACACCTAAGCACACCCATGCAAGCCTTATTTTGCTCCAACGCATATCAACCATATAACAACTTCACATTTCTCCTATATATTCAATACAGACTCATTCCACATTTCAATTTCAATCTCTTTCTCCTCATCGATTCACAAAAAAGAGACTAGAATATTAAATTAAATAATTAAATAAAAAAATGGGTTGTGGAAAATCAAAACATGATGTAGCTTCAGGAAACACCACCACCCTCCATCGCAAAAAATCAAGTGTCACCTTCAAAGAAGAACAAGAAAGTAAGACACAGACAAGTGACGTAAACAACAATGTTGACAATAATGTAAGTTCAGTTGTGGAAATGGAAGAGAAGGAAAATGAAGTTGGCGTTGAAGAAGGTGATAAGGAAGAAGTTAATGATGTTGAAGATGAAGTTATCAATGTTAAAGACGAAGAGAAGACAAATGATGAAGAAAAGAAGGAGGATGATGTTGTAGAGGGAACTTTCGATGAAGTTGAGAAAAATGATGATACATTGATAGAGAATAATGATGAGAAAATCAATTATGTTGAAGAAATTGTCGCTGTTGCCGAAGAAGAGAAAAATATTGCTGAAGAAAATAAAAAAGGTGTGTATAGATATAAAAAAATTACCAACATGATTCTTAAAAATCTCAAACGCGGATCAAATTATTCTTTGTAGAACAATTTGAGTAAATACACAAAAAATTAGTTTGACGAAAAAATACACAGACCATTTTGGTTATGAATAAAAAAAAGTATTTATCTGATTCTTATAAATATCAAATGTGAATCAAATAATTTTCAAGGACATTTGAGTCCTTGTTAATAATTAATTTCAATCACATTTAAAATTGTTAAGTATTAAATTTGTTTGAAGAATTCTTAATTATTAAATTGATTTAAATTTTAAGACAAAAAAATTGATATTTATTTTGTTTTTCAAAAACTAAATAGGTCTTTGTATTTATTGTCGGAGATCAATATGAGTTACATAGTTGTATATTTGTGCATAAATAAAAATATTTTTTAAGGATGAAATGGATCCTATAAAGTGTTGATTCTTAAATTTTTTAATTTGGTTTTCTCTTATGAGTACAGAAAATGTAAATGCAGAGGAAGATGTTTTGCCTACAGAAGAAGTTATAGAAGACACAAATGTTTCGACCACCGAAGCTAAAGGTGAAAATAATTAAGAAGATGTAGAGACACTAAAAAATCCAACAAACATGAAGATGTGAAACAAAATGTATAATATTATGAACAATTAGAATTAATATAGAGACTATAGGTTAAAATTTATTTGGAGAAAATATATTGTCATACTATCAAAAAATCATTACAATCATGAAAAATAAAAGTAAGATGTTATTCCGAATAAAAAAAGAATAAAGTAAGATATTAAATTTTCATGTTTTTTATAATACCACTAAATTTAATACTTAGTTGATACTCTGATGTAATATTTCAATTGCCCATATTAATTAGTTATATTATAATATAAACGTTTGTGCATTTGGAGCAACGTCATCTAAATTTAAAGTATTAATAATTTGTGAAATGTTTTCACGAAGTTTATTGATAAGAAATTTGATTAGCGTTGGTATTGAATATTGATGGTCATATGTTATGAAATAAATTTCTTACCAAATGAAGATAGTAAAAAAGAGAAAGAGACATTTTCTCCTATGACAAATATTTTTTTAAAAAAGTCAAATACTTAAATTATAGATGATGTAATAACTCTTGAATTTTGAGCACAGTTTTAAATAAAGGTGCATTCGGAGCAGTTTTTCAGAATATGGGAATATATCAATGTAACTTTAATTACAAACTATAGTTTAAAACCTTCAACAAAATAATGTTTTATAAGTGAAAAGAGAATAGAAAAACCAGTCAGTGTCAAAGAAAAAGAAGGTCGAAAAGTTGTAGACATGAGATAAGCTCATGATCTTGATCCAGCATAGCATTACATTCCGTTTATGTTTGCTTATTCATCTCAAAAACTTGCCAGGCGTATTCAATTTTGTACAATTTATAGGGTAGACTTGTGTTACGGGTGACTATTATTTCCTACCTACCCACTTCTCCAAAGTTCAAAAAGACTTGCAAAGTATTTCAAGTAATTGATATGATATAAATATCATCTCCAAACAAAAAGTTAACCCCTAATTGGTAAGGAAATATCATATGCACAGAAACAGAAAGCCGACCAAAAATAAATTAATAAGAGGAACAGAAAAATAATTTGGTAAAAATTAAACTTTTGAAAATACAATAGACTGGAATTCTTGAATTTGTAAGTGAAATTGTACACTTAACATCAATGCCAGGAATTAATATTCACATATACAAGGATGGGCATATACAAGACTATATACACAATCTCCTTCCGGTCACAGCTATTTCTGATAAAATTCTTATGCTGCCAGTTGGAAGGACCGTGAATAAAGAAGAAATTAGAAGTATAATGACCCCGCGATTATGTTGCATGAGATATCTCATGCCAATTCAATCAACATCAATGGTCTTTTCCTGATTGTCAAACTCCCTACTCAGTTTGAGAAGGGGAGTTGCAGGATCTCTAGATAAGATGAAGTTTCCTCTTAAATCTCTGATGCTAGTGCTCATAACATAAGAATCCATAACGATTCTGCATATTCCTGGTTCATCTGATCCCATGTCAACACCATAATAGACCATGTGGTCTATGATGCTATTCCCACTCACTGACCTGCAAAAAATAACAATTCAAATTTCGGCAGCATTATTGAGAATACTCACTTTTGAATATTGTCCAGGATCACTGCTATATGGAGAGCTGGAGATGGTTAAAACTTCCCCCAACCATCATCATAATACAAATTAAGAGATACGCCAAAAAAATCGTTCTCCTGGAATCCACTGCAGTGGCGAAGTTTACAAGAACTCTACATTTTGACTAACCTGCTGCAAGTTGGATCCTCACCAGATCCATCACAAATCTTCTCAACCGTGTACACAAGACTACCTAATCCAATGTTATAAAGCCATACCTGCAATCCACAACAACTTACGTTCTTGAAAATCTGTAAACCAAATTGAAAAAAAGTTCTGCAGGTATGCATATTTCCTGCTATATTTCCTGAAAAAAAGAGTCATGACAAAGCAAAATGACCAACATAAAATTATTGTGCAATTGTGTTGTCCAAGCAACAGACAAGAGAAGACAAGTAGGAAACTCTCACATTGTTGGGCATGCACAGAGTTGGAATCTCACATACTACTGTGTCACACCAAAATAGACACGCGAGCATCAAACTATAACGACACCAACAAAATAGCACACAGTATTTGTTTGTAATGCTCTAACTTTTTTTAAAAATTATTAGACGTGCAAATTTTATCACACAAACAAGCACATATATTTTAAGAATAACTGGTTTTGAAGTACAGATTTCATTACTTCATTATGCAATGCCTTACCTCTCTTGGGAAGTGTTGGTATGTCTTTTGCGGTAAATAGTAATAGTATGGAGGCAAATGAGGAACAATATCATGCTCATGTGTGACTCGGATTGTATTTGGAACTAGTTTGCTGTAGAGAGATGCAAAAACAGCATTCCCAATACGAGGTTGTCCAAATGTCATAACCTGAACATTTTTTTCTTGTTGATTTACCTGTAAGAAAGTACAAACAAACAATTAATTATGCATTCTCATATAACAGCGCAAATTTGTAGACTTTATTATGGACACTATTCTTATTAGTTTCTGGAGATTAATCAATAATTCATAAAAAAAATTATGAATTAGAGTGTCCATGAGCGGAGTAAGTTGAATTTTAGTTTTAACTTTGTCATTTTAACTTATTTGGCATTAGGGGTGGGAATAGGTCAGACCGCTCAACAGGGGCCTACGACAGGCCCAAGACTTTTTTTAAAATAGACAAGGCCTAGGCTTTTTTAGAATAACAACAACAAATATTTTCCTACTAAATGACCAATGCCATTGAGCTCTGTCAAAACAATAGACTTTCAGAAAAACCATTTATAGCATAGCTTTTTCTAATGGTGTCTCCTAAACAATATTAGCCTTTTCAACTCAAAAGGTACTTCTCTAACTACATCTTTGATCCATGTCAAAAAATATTTGTCAAACTTGTGCATAGCTGTCAATTGTAAAATACACATACTTTTTCCACAAAATGAGAGACAAGTTATAGTTACCGTTAAATCAAGTCCACAAAACGCAGCCATTGCCCCTCCCATTGAATGCCCTGTTGCTATAATTTTAATATCTCCATAAAACTTCTTTGCTCTTTCAACGGCCTCTAAAACAGCAGGACGTATTGTTGTATTGTGGTATGCCATATAAAAACCACGATGTACCTGGAGACAGTGGTGATATTTCAGAACGGACAATATTACAAAGCAAAAAGTAAGACTAAACCTTTCATGCCACACACCATTGCATCATCCATGTCTGGATAATTAATTTCATGCTGCTTCCAATATAAATCTTCGATCCAGTTCTGTAAACTGTATAAAAGCAATTTCAAACAAATCAGCTAAGAGTATAAATAAAGTATCTCAGAAGTGAGCCAAAAATCTGAAAGATTTAAAAGTGTTTTCCTTTTAAACATGTGTTTATGGACAAATGTTTTCTTCATGGTAAAATGATATGTCATCACGTTCTCGCGAAGGTCAATATAAAAGAGATTATGTTTTCTAAACAAACATAACAATGATTTACAAGATCCTAATCATGACTGTGAATGCTTTCTTCATTTATAGATATAATCTAGCCGCTGACCCTTTCAAACAGAACAAAATATGACATACAAGGTCTCAAACATAATCTTTTTACAAACACAGAAATGCATGGGTGAAGCAGGTAAAGCAGAAAATAACCCATTTTACTTTTTTTGAAAACATATTACTCATACAACTTAATCACTTATGCTCACTGCCTTCAGGAGAGTAATAATTTCATTCATAATAAATCAAATAAAAACAATTTCTTAGCTTATAATTATGTGCATGATGTGAATATATGTTCATACAAACTACACATGCATAAGTAAAAGTTATTTCTTGTTTCTAAAATATGCAGGCCTCTTGTTTATGCATACATATAACACTAAACTCCAATAGATCCATTTTAATGGTGGCTACAGAAACTTGGACCCAAATAACACACTAAATTTAAGCCCACAAGAAAATCGACCTGTGTTCATTAGTTCCTCTGAATGCAATGATAATAGCATGCGGATCATCGGCCACTCCAACAAACGCCTAGCATAGGACGTGATAATTACATAAGGACAAAGAGTACATTAATAGAATAGATATAATTAACGAGTAGAAAGAAAATAAAGATAATTAATTATTTCTATGATTTAAAGGAACATTGATCTGTGATCAGAGTTTACCAACCTGTAAGCAATGCTCGACATCAACAACCAACTCTATAATTTCAAATCCCTGTTTCCATTTAATAGATATTTAGACCAACTATTTTAAAAGAAGAGTCAAATTAGTAGAATACTAGAATGTGAATAATTCAAAACTCAATCACGACTTGAGTGAACAAGTAAAGCTAAATTAATGTTCACATTTTCAGCACCTTGGTCAAATCACCGCATCTAGAGCATGTCCAAGTAAAAAGTTGAGTCAAATCTGACAAGTATACCTGCAAGAACCAAACCTACTTCAGTCCTTGTATATAATTCATACAGAACTCCCACATGGTTTGCCTAGACCAAACAGGAGTTAAATCAAATGCATGTAATGAAACTTTAGATTCACTACATCATGCGAGCAAAATAACTTAAACTCTAAAGTCTATGCCATTGTGATAAAGTGCAATAATTGATAGTTTGGCTTGTTTTGGCTATGGCCTAGCTGGCCAGGATAGGGAATCTCTCCATTGGGATTGGCATGTGAGAAGGTCCCTCAATTATTAAATCATTTAAGTTGTGCTTTTCTTGTGCAAAACCATAATTAAAGACAGTGGTTTACCAGAGATTTAAAGAAGATATAGCTTGAAGTGGCATACTTAAAACCTATTTAAATAAAGCCAGGTTGAAACTTGAAATTTTCATTACAATCCTAGATTCCTGATCAACCCTCCATGATAATATTAGAATACAAATAATCTGCATATGCATAATGATTAAAATTCCTCTCTGTGTACTGCTTAGGTTAAACATTTCCAATTCCTAAAGAACTCACCGCAGAAGCATATTCCACTAATATTGTAGCAAGAGTATGATTGTACTGGGCAAGTTTACTTGTATGTCTAGCCTTTAGTTCTGCAATGAAAAATGCATCATTGGTATGCAAATGTGAAAGAACCACAATAACACAAGACTATGGTTCAGAATGTAATTTCTTCATATCACACGACTTCATATTTGTTCATCTATACTATAGAAGTATCTGCATACGTAAATCGTTCATTGACTTCTTCAAAAACAGAAAAAGAAACATCTCATCTATGAGTCATGCATTATTCAGACGGATACCAATAAAAGGACATACTTTGAAGTTGAATGGCCCACAATATTATCCCTATCTTTTAATTTGGTATTTTGCTATTGAATATGCACAGATAAATGTTCTAAAAACTTGAAAGATAAATTTCAAGATACCTAACCTAATTTTACACAGCAAAAATCACCAAACAAATTTTAAAGAGCAAAACATGCAAGGCCACACCCAAAAATATAATCTTCTAACTTTCAAAAGGGATTGTCAATCTTCTAACTATGTGCCCTATTTTCCAACACTCAGAATAAAAAGCTCCATTCCACAAACCAAACAAACAATATGAATCAAATTCAACAGCAAAACTAAACTAATCGAATGAATTGAAATATTACATAGAAACATATAACAAACAATATTATAAACCAAAGAGCATTAATGCAAAGTTCAACTTTTTACCTCTACCATCTGAAAAGGCAAAAAGGCATAACGATGTAACCAATATGAAGCACCAAGTTTTCCCCATACTATACACCCTGCAATTGAAACTACAGGAATACCGTAAGAAGAGAAAATACAAATTAATTTTCCGTGAAGAAAACGTCAATTACTTCAATAACAAAGTAGGTGCACGTACAATTCAAATAATCAAATAAATTAGGAGCAAAGTTCCAAAAAAAATAATAGAGTAATGTTTAGGAGAAAATTGAATAGTTTAATACGTGTGTAAAAGGAGCGCTTCGAAATGATAACTTTTTCCACCGCCGTGAAGGTTTTCCGGCGAAGGGGTTTTCCGGTGAGAAGGGGAAAAATGGAGAAGTCAAAGAGTCATAGAAATAACAATTTGGGGTTTGGGTTGGATGGGGAGAACAACAAGAAAGAACTAGCGTGATTACGACGTCGCTGGGGTTGATTTCGTCATTTCCGTTACGTATAGAACTCTTTACTAATTGTTTATTAATTAATAATTAATGGCTTATTAATTAACTATTTAGTAACTTATTGTTTACTGTTCTGTTGTATACGCGGATCGTATTGGAATCTTGTGTGTATATAGTTTCAGCTTTATCTTGTTTTTTCTTAAGCACTTCTTTCTGTATTGATTTTAGGAAATTATTTTATCTAGGACAAATTGGAGTATTAAAAAACCATGCCCTTATTGCGATAGATACAGGTATTTTGATGAAAGATAAAATTATACTAATGGAAATTTTCAATTCATGGATTGGATTCTGTAAAATTTATTTCGATTAAAACTTTATTAAATGGTGTAATATTGATATAAATTATATTGATGTAATTTGATCAATCTTCTTTTAAAAAATTACTCCTTTCCACTTTGAACGTAAGAAAAATATATACTACTTTTTTTCAAAACAAAAATACATTAATTTTTATGTAAAAAATAATTATCTATCAATAAATAATAATGGATAATACTTAGTCAGCAATAATAGTTGATCATATTTGTGATGTTAAAATTAATTAAATTAAAGTCTAACATTTTGTATGATATGATTGTTATGATTCATTAACGACGTAATTATATATCATTTATAGTGTATGTAAATGAGCTTCAAAAAATAAATTTTAAATTTAAAGAAAAATAAATTAAAATAACTTTCACCTAAATTTGTGTTTAAATTTTTTATTTTTTATAATGATGTGTAAATATATAATATTATTATTCACATGTTAAAATATTAAAACGTCACATTAATACGCGTGAGTAAGAATGTGATACCTCACACTAATTACAAATAGATAAATGAGTTTTTATAATAATTTATATATCTAAATTACCTTTATTTTCTCAAAAGACAAAACATCATCCATTTTATAAACTAAAAAAATACCTTACTCGACATATAATGTTATTTGTTAATCTTTTTTGTAGTTTAACACAAAATATAAGATTAGATCACATAATTCTCCATCACCTTTCAAGTCACTTGTTTTAATTGTAGAAGGTACATATTCTCTTATTTTTATGGATTAAATAAATCTTAGTATATCTTGCACTATTATAATATATATATTACCCAAAACTTAATTCATATCTCACCATTTAGATTTGCAATTATGATTTTTATCTTGATTTTTATATTTATAGAATAGTAATCTAAAATTCAGTTATAAAATAAATAAAATATAACAAAAAAGAAGTTAGGTAAAAAATATCGCAATACTCCTCATTGATTTGATCCTAACCAAAACTTGTCAATTACTTGATTCCATCCATTTAGTTTAGACATGCATATATGATAATATACATGCTAATTTTTTTGTAGTTTCTCCAATTTTGTATCAAAACAATTTTATTTTTTTGGCAACTATCAGAAACAACTAGTCTTCTATTATATTTAGTGGGCTTCATGAATTGATTTGGGCCTAAAGCAAAAAGAGTCCATTAATGACGGGCCTGGGTGTACACAGGTGGGAAAAATCCATTTTCCAAACCCATGGCGGGAAACACCGATTCCCTTCACGTTGTAACCCCACATTTACTTTCTTAATCGAACGGCTATAAACATCGCAATTACAACCATATTTTTCCCTAAATCTTATAACCATAGTAGTGACTTCAAAAATTAATTAATACATTAATTATTACAATCTTTCTTTGAGTTTTCTTTGCTTACAAACCCTTGAATTTGTAAATTGAGCATCCATGGCTAAACCTTCGAAACCACAAGCTTCTTCCGACGAAGCATTCTCCAATTCTTCGAGTTCATCGGAGGAAGAGCAAGTGAATGAACAGATAAACGAGAAAGAAGATGAAGAGGAGTTGGAGGCTGTAGCTCGTCCAGCTAGTTCGGACGACGATGAAGTCGCCGGAGATAATCCGCCGGACTCCGATGATGATCCTGCTGCTGCTGAAGACGGTGATGACGATGAACAGGTAGAACTATTTTTTTTGCGGTGTTGTTTGTAATCATTTTTTGCTTCGCTGCATACTACCCTAGGGTTTATGCTCTTTTTTTTTTTGCTCATGATTTGACCATGCATGTTTTGCTATCGAGATGTTTAGACGAATTTGAAGTTGAGTTTTGTTGACTTGACTTGACTTGAAAAATCGGTGAAGATATGCATGCTAGAGAGAGGAGGAGGAAGAGGAGAGAGAGGGAGGTTGGTTTTCTGTGTAAGATAAACAATGTGGTAACAAGTTATTTTTGTTGCGTGGCTTCAGGGAGAAGATAATGAAGTTCCTGCAATCAGCCAACGTGAGAAGGCTAGACTAAGAGAAATGCAAAAAATGAAGAAACAGAAAGTTCAGGAGATATTGGATGCTCAAAATGCAGCCATCGAGGCTGACATGGTACGTATAACTGTTATTACACTACTAAACTACTTTTTTTTATGTGTTATAATTTATGACACGGTTGTCAAGTATAATACCCTGATATATAATATAATTCAGAACAATAGAGGAAAGGGGCGTTTGAAGTATCTCTTACAGCAGACTGAGCTGTTTGCGCATTTCGCAAAAGGCGATCAATCCTCATCTCAAAAGAAGTCAAGAGGAGGGTATATTTCTAAGATTCATGCTTACTATACTATGCCATCATGATATTAACCTGTCTTTTTCTGTTATTGCTAAAAAATTGATTATATTTACTATTCACATTACACCATAAGTTATACCTTTATCATGTCAAAGTTTCAGGTTATTTTTTAACTAAAATTTCATATGCCAATGAAATTTTAGAAACGAACTAGCATTAAATAATTGATGTACAGATGGATTGGGTCTTCATTAAGTGATTCAGATCAACTAGCAGAGGCATTTATGTATTTATTTTAATGTAATTAAATTGTTAAAAGACTTCCAATTCAAATCAAATTTATGTAATTAAATTATTATATGTCATCAACCCTCATTTAATGTTCAAAATGTGCTTCTGATTGATAATTTTTTTAATCTATGCTGGTTTATGTTGTCAACTAGCAAGCTATAGCGGCGCTATAGCATAGTGGAATTTGATCAATCCGCTATTGCTCTGCGATATGCTATTTAGTACAAAGTGTTGTCAAATAGCAGCACTGTAGCGTAGCATAATTTGAACAAATTGTGATCTGCAATTGTATGTCATCAACCCTCGTTTAATGTTCGAAAAGTGCCTGTGTCAGTGATGGCAATAGCGGCGATATAGCCATATAGTACAAAGTGTTGTCAAATAGCAGCAATAGTAGCACTATAGCGTAGCATAATTTGAACAAATTGTGATCTGCAATTGTATGTCATCAACCCTCGTTTAATATTCGAAAAGTGCCTGTGTCAGTGATGGCAATAGCGGCGATATAGCCATATAGCATAGTGGAATCCAATCAATTTGCTATTGATCCACAGGATGCTATTTAGTACAAAGTGGTCAAATTGTGATCTGAGATATATATAGCATAGTAGCACTATAGCGTAGCGGAATTTAAATTAATCGCGATCTGTGATTGACAACAATGGTAAAGACTTTGGTTTTCAGTCAAATAGCTAAGAATTCTCACTGTTCAGTACAAACAAACTTATTTGACATTTAATATTGCCTGTTTTAGGGGTCGCCATGCATCAAAAGTGACCGAGGAAGAGGAAGATGAAGAGTACTTGAAAGATGAAGAAGATGGTGTTGCAAACACCCGTTTGGTGACACAACCATCATGTAAATGTTCTTTCTATGTGCTTATGTGCTTGCTTGCATGGTTTACACCATTATGTTTGCCTTTTAAATATTTTTAATTTTTTTTCCACATACGCGATGCATGTTTAATTTTCTGTCCTGCTCTTCGTCTATCGCCTCCTCTTCTATCTATATTTGAAAATTTGCATTTTAGTCATAATGTGGGATAAGGGTGTGCGTTGAAAGAATAAGTTCTCAGGGAACTTTTAGATATGCCAAATATTTGGCTTTTATTCTGATGGTAGGATTCAATGGACCATTCTTAAAATGCATTCTGGATTCTTCCCCCATGCTTTTACACCGTTCTCTGGTTGCTTTCTTGTTTACCGTCTAAAGATCTGATGGATTGCTGTTAAATCAACTTTTTTGTGGCCTTTTGATTTACATGTGTATCTTTATATTCGTGGTTAATATCTTTATTACAGGTATTCAAGGGAAGATGAGGGATTACCAATTGGCTGGACTAAACTGGCTCATACGTTTGTATGAGAATGGAATAAATGGAATTTTGGCTGATGAGATGGTATGTGTTTGATTTTGGGCTTGCAGATGTGCCTCATTGCATTAACTTTGTCACGTGTTGTTTGATAAACTGGGTTGATTTAGATGCCTTACTTAGAGGGTAGGGCATTGATGTTATTAATGAATTGATTTTTATTAATCATGACAAACAAACATGATTTGCAGGGGCTTGGTAAAACATTGCAAACTATATCTTTAATGGGTTACTTGCATGAATTCAGAGGGATCAAAGGTCCTCACATGGTGGTTGCTCCAAAATCAACTCTTGGGAATTGGATGAATGAGATCCGTCGCTTTTGTCCTGTTTTGCGTGCTGTAAAATTCCTTGGCAACCCTGAAGAAAGGGTATGACCAGCTCTGCTCGGTTTAATTATTTCGGCAATAGTAATAATTGATGCCTAATTATAACTCTTTTTGTCCTAACGATTTTAATTTGCTGCAGAGACATATAAGAGAGGATTTGTTGGTTGCTGGGAAGTTTGATGTTTGTGTTACAAGTTTTGAAATGGCTATCAAGGAGAAGTCTACTCTGCGTCGATTTAGTTGGCGCTACATAATTATTGATGAAGCTCATCGAATCAAGAATGAGAATTCATTGCTGTCTAAAACAATGAGGATTTACAACACAAACTATCGCCTCCTTATTACTGGCACACCACTTCAGGTATGATGTCATTTATGTCAATCAAATCAGATCTTCAAATGAAAGAACTGTTAGTAGTGTTGGAGAGTGTTGTGGCAATGTTAAATTTCTAAATGTGTCTATTTTTATCTATATTCATTTATTGCAGTAGGCCAGACCACATTTATTGCGATTACAGTAAGGAAAGAGTATTGTCCGTTCTTCCAGAACCTTTTTTATATGCTATACAACAATTTCATTATTGGCAAGGAAATTGCTTATATTTTTTGTTAACAGGCAAATGAGGTTGATTAACAGGATACAAGAATTAGATGATATGTAACCTTGCATTGGCTAAAGTCTTAGTACTATTATTTAGTGTTCATGTAACTTTGCCTTGGTTAAAGTTTTAGTATTGTTATTTACTGTTATTTTATTACTGGCTTTTACTTCTGTCTTGCAGCTTAAACTGCTGGATGATATGTTTTTCTGGCTTATTTGAATTGTGGATTATGATTCCTTTCTAGTATTTTTGTTTTTGTTCATGACCTCTTTTAATGGTGCAGAATAATCTTCATGAACTTTGGTCTCTTCTCAATTTTCTTCTTCCCGAAATTTTTAGTTCCGCGGAAACCTTTGATGAATGGTTTCAAATCTCTGGTGAAAATGACCAACAGGAGGTTGTTCAACAATTACATAAGGTAACTTATAGAACTCTCTTTTGATTGTTGTCTTGCCTTAACTCTTTAGTGTTAATCTGATGCATTGACATTTTCATTTCCTTTGTATATCAAGGTCCTCCGACCATTTCTCCTTCGAAGGTTGAAGTCAGATGTTGAGAAAGGGTTGCCCCCGAAAAAAGAAACCATTCTTAAAGTGGGCATGTCACAAATGCAGAAACAATATTATAAAGCACTTCTGCAGAAGGATCTCGAGGTCGTTAATGCTGGCGGAGAGCGGAAGCGCCTCCTGAATATAGCTATGCAACTACGTAAATGTTGTAATCATCCATATCTTTTCCAAGGTGCTGAACCTGGTCCTCCCTATACAACAGGAGACCATCTCATTACTAATGCTGGTAAGTTTTGTTCAGTTTAAGACATACTTTAGAAGTTTTTTCTGGGTTGATTAATAAAATGTGTAATTTGTTTTTGAAAAAAATCATTTGCAGGCAAAATGGTTCTGTTGGATAAGTTACTTCCTAAATTAAAAGAGCGTGATTCTAGGGTCCTTATATTTTCACAGGTTTGTTCTGATGGAATATGATTCTTGTCATTGACAATTGTGAAGTTCATATATTTTGCAACCCTTTGTAATAGTTCTCATTCATTTTTTTTTTCATTTTGTATTTTTTTCGGTGCTTAATTTCTGCTTTTTCCCCCAGATGACTAGGCTGCTAGACATACTTGAAGATTATTTAATGTTTCGTGGATATCAATATTGTCGCATAGATGGCAATACTGGTGGGGATGATCGTGATGCCTCCATTGATGCTTTCAACAAACCAGGAAGTGAGAAATTTGTGTTCTTATTATCAACCCGAGCCGGAGGTCTTGGTATTAATCTTGCTACTGCTGATGTCGTCATTCTGTATGATAGTGACTGGTCAGTATTTCAAACGGTTGTGGATGCACTTATCTGATTTGTACCTGTGCCATAATCATTATTGCTTGTTAATGGTTTGTGGTTTCACGACAGGAACCCACAAGTTGATTTGCAGGCTCAGGATCGTGCTCATAGGATAGGTCAAAAGAAAGAAGTTCAAGTTTTCCGTTTTTGCACTGAGGTTTGCAATTTTGAACTTTATTTGTCCATTCCATTTTTAATCACTGTGTATGTGTTAGTATCTCATTGCATCAGGGTTATGGTACAGTATACAATTGAGGAGAAAGTAATTGAAAGGGCTTACAAAAAGCTTGCACTTGATGCTCTGGTGATTCAACAGGGGCGATTGGCCGAGCAGAAGAGTAAGGATTTGCTGAGCGATATTTCTTGTCTCATTACTGGATGGGGTATCGTTTGTCTAACATTAGTTCCATTGGCTTATATGTGCAGCGGTAAATAAAGACGAGTTGCTTCAAATGGTTAGATTTGGGGCTGAAATGGTTTTCAGTTCCAAGGATAGTACTATTACAGACGAGGATATTGATAGAATTATTGCTAAAGGAGAAGAAGCAACTGCAGAGCTTGATGCCAAGATGAAGAAATTTACTGAAGATGCAATCAAATTTAAGATGGATGACAGTATGCAATTTATGACTATATTTTAGATTTGTAAACAACAATGGCTTTATGTTTACACGTTTTATGCTTTCAGTTTTTAATTAGTTTGGAGTTACTAAAATCTCTACTTTGTTTTTGTAGCTGCCGAATTATATGACTTTGATGATGAGAAGGTAAAGTTACATTTTATTGTGTCTTTGACAACTATTTTAATTTGCTTTATATCAATCTACTATCTCTTGCTCCCTTATCTATTATTTCACTACCATTGACAGTTCATTTTCCTTTTTTAAATAAAGGATGAGAGCAAACTTGATTTCAAAAAAATTGTGAGTGAAAACTGGATTGAGCCACCAAAAAGGGAGCGGAAGCGCAAGTAAGGAGTCCCTTACAAAAGTTTACATTTTATACATCCAGTTTTATTCAGCATATTTTTATGACATGATATGCTGGTTTGTTGGGTTCTTGTAGTTACTCAGAGTCTGAATACTTCAAGCAAACCATGCGCCAAGGAGGTCCCACTAAACCCAAGGAGCCTCGCATTCCTAGGATGCCTCAGCTGTAAGTTTCTACACTCCATTTTTCCTTTTACCATGAAGCTTCTGTTATTACTGATAGTTTTTTTGTTCTTCTGCCTCCAGGCACGATTTCCAGTTTTTCAACACTCAAAGGCTGACTGAGCTGTATGAAAAGGAAGTACGCTATCTCATGGTAAGTTTATTTAAAATGAATTTGCATATTTATGATTTTTAGGTTTAGCTTGTGTACATACTTTTCAGCACTTATTTAATGAAATTTTCAGCAAACACATCAGAAGAATCAGGTAAAGGACTCGATAGATGTTGATGAACCAGAAGGTACACGAGTATTCTGCAGACTTATGTTTTGACTTCTTTCTACATGTATATATTTAATTTTAATTATGATGTATTGAATATTTAGATATGGGAGAACAATTGACTGCTGAAGAGTTGGAAGAAAAGGAACGCCTACTTGAAGAGGTGAACAATTCCTCCCTTTTTGCAAACTAGACTTTCATATGGACCTTTTATTTAGTTTTGTTATCTGGTCAATATAGGGATTTTCATCATGGAGCCGAAAAGATTTTAATACCTTCCTCAGGGCCTGTGAGAAATATGGTCGAAATGATATTGAAAGTATTGCTTCTGAGATGGAAGGAAAATCTGAGGAGGAAGTTGAAAGATATGCAAAGGTCTTCAGAGAAAGATACAGGGAACTAAATGGTATGTTACAGCCAATGTGGGTGTGTCTGAAAAAAGCTTTTATTGTATATTTTTGAACACGGTATCAAAATACTTAGCCAAATCCAAATCAGTTTATATCTGATAATTGCAGTTATTTTTTTCAAAACTCAATTTAGGCTTTCATATAGCCAACAAACAACTTGTGTGGTTTGTATTTTGATATGGACTTATTTAGTGCTATGTTGAGATGAAATGCAGCATCTTTCTGTATCAGTTATTTTTATATGTTTGTGTGTTGATTTATCAATTGTAGCTTGAAATTAGTTTCTCATTGAAGTGTCAAGGCTCTGCCAAATTTGTTAAATTTGAATTGTTTTCTGCAGATTATGACAGAATAATCAAAAACATTGAGAGGGGGGAGGCTAGAATTTCTCGGAAGGATGAGATCATGAAAGCTATCGGAAAGAAATTGGACCGCTACAAGAATCCTTGGTTAGAATTGAAGATACAGTATGGGCAAAACAAAGGGAAGTTATACAATGAAGAATGCGACAGATTCATGGTAGGAACTTTATTTGTTTTTTCATTCCCACCACTGTCCTTAGTGAAAACCTTTTTCTTTCTCAGTTTTTCTGCTATAAATTTGCAGATATGCATGGTTCACAAACTTGGCTATGGGAACTGGGATGAGTTGAAGGCAGCATTTCGAACTTCACCCTTGTTTAGATTTGATTGGTTTGTTAAGTCTCGCACAACACAGGAACTGGCAAGGAGGTGTGACACTCTTATTCGGCTGGTAGAAAAGGAAAACCAGGAATACGATGAGAGGGAGAGACAAGCTCGCAAAGAGAAGAAACTTGCCAAGGTTAGTTTCTCTTCGTAAACCCAAAATCATTCTTGTTTATTAAAGTAAGTTTTCATTAGAATTTATCCTTGGTTTTTAATATTGCTTTCATTATGAATTTATCTCGTACTAAAGTTTGACAATAATTCAGAGCATGACTCCAACAAAACGGGCTTTGGCAAGACAGACTGAGAGTCCGTCTTCTGCGAAGAAGCGAAAGCAGTTAACTATGGATGATTATGCTAACACGGTGTGTATACTTGCTAAACATGTATTGTATTCTTTCTTGTTGCTTTGTTACTGAAGCAGACCATGCTATTGTTGCAGGGGAAGAGGAGAAAATAAATGGACATATGACCTAAATTGCAAAGGAGTGGTTGGGTTTTAAAAGGCTTGGCGATTTTGAGGTGTCCCAGACGTAACTTGATCATCAGTTTGAATAGGGTTTGAGACTATGCAGAAATCGGATGTTGAATGTATGTAAATCCACAAACAAATCTAATCGTTTAGGTTTTAACAGCTAGTTTAATGAATGTTGTAATTTGAAGTACACTATTTTGTACTAGTATTTATCCATTAGGCTAACGTTTTGAAAGCCGGGTTGGTCGAAATTGTTAGGGGAAAAGCCTCTAGGTTTTGACATCAATTGGTGGTTATGTACTCATGTAAGTAAAACTCTGGAGAAGAAGTGTTGTAAGATATCCTATAAAATGCATATTATTACTATTCTAGATGCAAGTGAATGATGAGAGAAAATTGTAGAAAAGAATAATAGGAATTGTATTGATCAAGAATGCATATTACATGGAAGCTAAAGAGAAAATTGTAGAAAAGTATATTAGGAATTGTATTCATCATCAATGCATATTATTACTATTTTAGACGAAAGAAAAGTATAATAGGAAGCGATCAATAATGATAATATTGATTACATTGAAAAGGTTACGATGAAGTTTATATAGCCAATAAAAATAATTAACTTTTAATTAATGCAACTTTTACATCTTTATGACATATTGCCAGTAATTCAAATATATTTTTTTGTTAAAAGCATTGGAGATACACCGTAAACTATTTAATTCCGTAATGAGCAAGTCAGAAGAGACTTGCCCAATGATATCTACAACTAGTTATTGATTTTTAGATGGTATGCCATTTTATCTTTCTCATCTTGGTCTTGTAATCTCTAATCCTAATTCGATGTTCTCTCTCTCTTGCTACCGGTTCCACTCCAAGTCTAACTTCACTTCACACTCAACACTTATATAAAGTGATGTGGACTTTTGGTGTTGAGACAACAATAGAGTGACTCCGACAGATTCTGTCTATATTTAACTTCTTAGGTGAGGTCGCTTATATGGCTGTATGTTATCGTTTTATTCAGAAGGACCAAAACTGTATTTGAACTTTTTAGATAATTTGATGCGTATGAAAAAAAAGGTAAAACAAAAAGGAACCAAACTAATCTTCCGCTCGATTGCTTAGGTTGGTCGTAAACTTAAAGCTACTCCAATCAAAATTAAAAATAAATTAATAGTAGTCATTTAGACAGGAGGCATAGTAGCAATAATAATTTAATAATCGTAATAAAATATAACAGTTTCAATGGTAGAATTTATATGATTTGTTCGTAGACTAGTTCACTTCAGGTCGGCAACCTAATACGAGACGGAATGACATTCGAGTATTTGACATTCCTTTTAATGTTTTGGCGTGTCTTACTTCAAAAACTGTTATCTTCCTATTCACTTTTTTATTCAATTTCAAACTGTTATCGGTTAGTCTCTATCCAATTAAATATTAGATTATTTCAACTTGTGTGTGCCACTGTATCCTTGAATTTGTCCAAGAATATTGCTGCTAATTCATTGAATTATTCAATATAGCCACGTCCAATATTAATCAAACATTTGGAAACATTCACCTCATTTTGTAGAATCTTTTTGTGGCATAGTAATATCTCAATTGTAACTACTACATAAGAAATTGAGATGTTTGCATGTTTGGTTGTAACTACTACATGAGAAATTGAGATGTTTTGCATATTTGTTAGAATCACCACGAACCATCGTAGTTTTACATAAGTTACAACTTAATCACAATAGTTCACCGTAACTCTGGCAAATCCATCATGATATCAAACCTACCTATACAATTCAGGATTTTCGCTTCCATATAAATTATCTACATAATTCACCATTAACTATATTTAGTTAATACAATTCAACTTAAGTGCACAGACACGCATTCAGCATTGCATGTGCAATAGATAGTAATCATGTGGAAGATATATGACATAGTGAATCTTTTTTTTTTTGTATATAAGCCGAAAATCATAGACTCAGACATACAATATAATAGATACTGTACGAGATAATAGCATGTGATTGAGACACCAATCACACCCACACCAAATCCACTAAACTCCTCCCATTATAACAAGGGCAAAAAATTAGACACCTTTGATGCTCTATGATGCAACATCAACCTAGAAGAAAACTTTAATACATAGACAAAAGATGTTGAATTCACATTTTTGTAGCATGATTACATTTTAATACCCCCAATCCAACGCTAACTTAACTTTTTTTCCCAACCCGTTTTTTTTTTGTTTTCATAAAACTTTGGACTGTTTCCTTCACATGACTAACTACTAGAAAATGATGTGGGAGAAAACCAAGACAAATTCTCATGTGACTCAATCATCATACATCACTTTCACTAGAGAAGATGAATAGCAAGCTAATTTGGTGATGTGATTGATGTTTTTGTTTACTCATTTGTAGCATCAAAGCTACCCATTGCACTTGCTCTTTTCTTCTCTCTCCAATTCTCACCCCATACTCTTGCTTCCGCAACCGCACGTTCTCTATCCAGGTCTCGGTTCCTCGGAGTCTCTCTACCTCTTCCGGTACTTACAGGGCTGTCTCTCTGAGATTCCTGCCTTTCCAAATCATCCGGTCCCCATTTTCTTCCCGAACCACCGCCACCGGTGTCGCTCCTGCTCAACTCACTTGGTTCCCTACTGTCTCTCTTCCGGAAGTCTGGCGAGTTTCTGCGGGTAGAAGGGGAACCGACCCGTCCGCGGTCAGGGCTATCCACACCATCTGTCATGCTCCTTCTGTCATCCCTCATCCTAGGGGTTGATGGACCGACCCTGTTTGACGTATTGGCTGCATTAGGGTCGTATGTTTGAGAGGCCAGATATGTGAGAGCAGTCACAACATCTCCAATAAGAGGCCTTGTTGCAGCTTGTTCCTGCAAACACATTGCTGCAACTGCAAGTGCTTGGTACAGTCCCCGCATTGGATATCGGCCTTGAAGTAAAGGATCGGCCATTTTTGGGAACTTCCTGCGGTCTTTAAAAAGAGGCCGTGCCTACATAGTTCCATTCCCCAAGAATATGAAGGCAAATGGTGATAAATTTAATGCATGTTAACTCAGACGTCGATCAAAATATTAAAATAAAAAACAATTTACTTGATCTATGGCCCAATGTTGCCAATCGCAGATCATGAAAAAATAGTGGTTTGTTCAAATTTCACTATACAGTAGTGCCATGTGCCATAGCCACTATTTGACAACTATTTGTATTAAATAGCATACCATAGAAAAATAGCAGCTCGTTTGAAACATACATAAGGATGACAAGTAAGGTACTCACCCATGCGACGAGATTATGCTCTCCATGTCCACGCGTATTATCAATAGCTTTGCGTCCAGTAATGAGTTCAAGGAAGACAACTCCAAAACTATAGACGTCTGATTTCAGAGTTAGTTGACCTGTCATAGCATATTCTGGGGCACAGTAGCCATATGTTCCCATTACTCGCGTGGATACATGAGTCTTGTCACCAACTGGACCGAGTTTTGCCAGCCCAAAATCTGATAACTTGGGATGATAACCCTCGTCTAGGAGGATGTTGGATGATTTTAAGTCTCTATATATCACCGGGGGGTTTGCCTTGTCATGCAAATATTCCAATCCCTTTGCTGCACCAGCTGCTATTTTCATCCTTGTGTTCCAGTCTAGAGGCTCCTTGTCAGGAGGAAGATCTGGAAATAGAATCATAGTCAGAAATTTCACCAAAATATATCAATGAAATCTATATGGGTTAATTTATATTAATAACATATATAACAAGGGTCTTGCTTATTATTTTTTAATTCCTCAAAATTTTAATTAGGAGTTAAAATTCAAATTTTAGATGGCAAACCAAACATGGCCTATAAGCTTAAAATAATGGACATAAACAAATTAGTAACAGATGTAGCTGGCATGAGTGATGCCAATATACGTTCTTATAAAAGTTTAGTTCGATATCAGCTCCTTATTATCCATCAACGGTATTTAAGGCTTATTATCCAATCACTCCAAAGAAGATTGATTGAATGATTAATAAAAGTGACACACAAAACAACTACCATCATAGATCATCTAGTCCAGCATAAGCATATCCTATTAGGAAATTTCACTACTACCATCACTGAAACAAAATATAACTAAAAAAAATCAGTAATCCTACGTTCTACATCGCAGTTTAACTGTTTAAGACTTTGCTTCTAACTACTAGACTAGCAACACCACTATATCAATTCCGGACCAACAATCAGTTCTAGAAAGAGTACCATTCAACTACATGGATCAAATGATGCCATCAAAACATTATATAACTAGCTGAAATGCTTATTGTCTTATTTTAAGTGTACAATCAAAAAATTGTACTTTTCTGAATCTGGTGCAAAGAAAGGATATATGTTAATTTGGTGCAAAAGTATCTTCCTCCCCTTTTCATAATTAATTAGATCAGCGAACAAGTAATATTTCTCTTGTTTGAGGTAAACCATCTTAATATACCACCTAGCAAGGTTAGACAGTTATTTTCCTTTATCACCAAATGGCTACTCTGATGGTTTTAAAGGCTATATGCCTATATCCATTACTATGTGATTCTGGAAAATAATTCATTCTCTGTTAAATAAATAAACAAAATAAAAAACAAAAATCTGGCGAATCAATATTGAATAGTCAAAGATTAGTCCCCATTGGTCAACTTCCTAGCCTACCGATACATGGTTTTCTCATAGAGAGTAACGATGAGCCAACAGTAATAAGAAAGTCATATAATATAAAATTGAGTCTAAAATGGTGATGCTATCAAAAATATTCATGTCACTCATTGAATCCTAGATGCAATAACAGTTGAATGCTATATGAAATTTGGAACAATGCAACATCATGTAAACAAGCTAAAATTTTGAACAGTATAAAGTATAAACAATTTAATTAATTTTCAACCTGCTGTTGTGTCAATTGTCAGCTACAATTTATCCCCATTTTAATTAGAAATATGGCAAAATCATCCAAACATAATTATTTTGTTTGATAACATTAAATTTGGCCATAGAATGCAAGAAATTTTCCATTTAAAAAAGAATCTTATACTATCCTTCTTCCACTATTTTTACCTTTCAATCCTATAAATTTGATCTAAAATGAAAATTAAAGTTAATATTTCATAGCATCATAATATGAAAGCACAATTATTCCGGAAACATTAAAGCAAAAGTTTCAGTTAAAAAGGAAAGCAATCTGACCATGTAAATGATCCTCCAAAGATCCCAATGGCATGAATTCATAAACGAGCAGCCTCTGATCACCGTCAGCGCAATAACCAATTAAGTTCACAAGATTTGGGTGATGTAAGAGGCTGAGCATGAGAACTTCCACCAAAAACTCTCGATTTCCTTGAAGTCCATTTCGGTCAAGCTGTTTCACAGCAACTACCTGCAAAGAAAGTGATTCATCCACACAAGATAAAAAGGGATAGGTAGATTTAATCAAATGGAAAATTGGCGATTGACAGATAAATTTTCCAATCCCAAAAACTGTCATTGTTAACTATGAAGAGAAAAATGGAAAACATTTTTATAGAAAAGGCATTAGACTGAGCTTCACTATATGATAAGTCGAAACTTTTTGTAGCAGCAATCACAACTTACCTGTCCTGTGCTCTCAAGGCGACCTTTGTAAACACGACCAAAACCTCCTTCACCTAACAAGCACTCTGGCCTAAAATTCTTTGTAGCAGCTGCAAGCTCTCGGAATGTAAATGTTTGAGCAGCAATATGTGCCGTCGGACCATCCTTTGGAACCGGAGTTTCCTTCTTAGAATCTGAGACACTTCGTGATTTTGATTTGTCTACATGAGTAATTTAAGATAAGTAGGAGCGAGTGCAGTAAAAAAACATATAATTGGATAAATAAAAATATTAATAAAAAAACATAGAGAAGGTGATGCCGTGATGTTGATGCTCCTAAATCTAATCATTATGTGCAGTCATATAAGGCGTAATGACACATTAAAAACAGACTTAGGACCATATGCCGGTTTGCTATGAAGTACACCAGCCACTATCTTTGTGTTAAATCACTCAACAACAAGGTTTTCATTGTTAAATCATATAACAATCCCAAATCAATTGCAATGTTATTCAAGTAGTTTTAGCTTATGTTTGTATATGCATTCTAGGCGTGCAGCAATCCAAAAGCCACAATTTGTAGCTTCTTAAATTCTACGTTAGGTGTGCATTGGGACGCGAAATTTACATTGTAAAAGCCGATCCAAACATATGCTTAATGAACCCAATTATCCACAGCAGCATAGCTACAAGGCCTCTATCTTCTAAATAAACTAAAAGTTTGATTACATTCTACATATATTGAGAGGTAGAAATAATCTTGATTAATACTATATAGCTATAGCTAGCAACTACATTGAAAAACACTTAGCTGAAAATGCAGCTATTGTACCCTGCATCTGTTTTCCATCCCATAATTGTTAAAAAAATGGAAAACATTCAGAAACAATGTGATATACTGATAATTTCATATGCATATTTTACCAAGGAGCAGATTATCAACAATGTTACAATAAGATCTTAATAAGAACAAAAAGCAATTATAAAATTAAGTGAACCAAACAAAACCTATCCACTACAATCAAACCATTTCACCAACTGAATCAACAGAACAACAACTTCAATTGAACCAGATCAAACCAACCAACAACTTATGCCAAAAAATTAGGTCACAAAAACTAATAAAAAGTGAAAATTGAACAGAATTGAAAAACAACACAATAATCAAACAAAAAGGGCATATTAAAACAAAGCAAAAAAATTCAAAATTTGAGTGTCTAACCTGAACTAACCCTTGTAGGGTGATGAGATTGAGGAATTGAAGATTCTTTAAAAGTCTCTTTTTTTGAAACTTCTTTAACAACACTAGTGTCCTCCTTGTTGGATGATCCAAAACAAGGAAAACACCCACCCATATCAAATCTATAAGCAAATCAAAATCACCCCTTTTTTCAAAACCCAGTAAGAAGTAACTCTCATAAACAAACCCTATCACTCTTAGCTTAAAAAAAAAACAGTCAAAGACACAGACCCATCTCAGAAATCAGCAAAAAGCTTAGAACTTTATGTCTCAATCTTTGAGTTTCTCACTCTAGACTCGAAATTGGTGTGATTGAAGGTGATCTTCATCGACCCATTAAAGGGAAAGATCGAGACAAGCACGTTGGAGAAGCAGATCAACCAATTGAAGAAAAATGAGAGACAAAGAAGGTAAAGGAAGAAAAATAAATAAATTAAATGAACAATAGTATAATATAATATATAGATAGAAGAACAAAAGTAAAAGAGAAAAACGTGTAAATGGGTAAGAATTTCTTTAATTTTTTTCTAAGAATTTCAAAATTGGGAATTTTTTGAAGTGGAAACGAGAAATTTTTAATTTTTTTACGAAAATATAGGTGTCACAAATAGCAAATAGTTTGTTTTACGGAAAATAATAATTGTTACTGAAGAAAATTGAAAAGAAATATAATAATTTTATGTGTTAGCATCTAACTCATTTAAATAGATTATATATTTATTTATTTATTATATTAAATAATATTTTTTGTTTAATAATAAAATTCTTATTTTCGACAGTATCTTTTAGCAATTTTTGTAATTAAAAAAAATTGCTATGAAATAATCAACTTTTCACCCTTCATGTATCAATAAAAATTAGCATAAGTCTCGACAAAACTCCAAGATATTGCCTAAAAAAAATATTGTACTAAATTATGAAAGAAAAAAAAATCAAAAAAATGATGAATGTAAATTCTTTATACATTGATGTGACGATAATAAAAGATCATGTAGTAGTTATTTTTTAAAAATAGATACAATAAAGATTTATATACTCAAATAAAATATTATTATTGATTGATAGTATATAATTATTATACATAGTCGACTTTTAATCATTAACCTCCTAAATTATTTAATAATTTTTTTGTATAAGTTAATTTTTAATTAATTAATTATATTATTTTTTACGAGTAGTTAATTCCTTATACTATTCATATTCAAGTCAATTTATTTTGTTTTGTGGCGTCAAACAAAAATTATTTTGCTATACCAACGTGTGTAATGCACTACACGTAGCATATTTACTCCTCAATATTTGTATCAAATATTAATATTTAAAATAATTTACTAAAATATTAAATGAGAAAATATGTAACTCAAAATATATGATTTTTATGAGTTTAATTGGTATATATTGTTAGTATATCAAATTTTATATTATCAACACATCACAATTATTTTTAAGAAAATTTTAGAGAAAATTTTTAAAAAAATTCTAATATCTCTAAAAATATAATTGTTGTGATTGATCGATAATGTAAAAATTATTTATATTGACATTATATATATATATTGAATACAAATTTGGTCATAAATCTTAATTACTACAAAAGCTTTAAAAAAAATGAGATTGAGTGTCATTAAGAGCATGAATATGAAAATAATTATAAAAGAAATATGAAAATAGTTTTTTCTTATTACAATACATTATACAAAAAAAACATTAGAAAAATAGGATTGATTATGTGTGTAAAAATATGTGTGAAGGAGTCGTTACTAATATTAATTTGTTTATGAAATTAAAATTAGAAAAACAAAGCTAAAAAATATTATCTTAAAAGAGAACTAAAATTCAAGAGTGGATTATGAACTAATGTAGTGGCAGTTCAACTATTTTTTCATGTAACATTATGCCTTTGATTCTTGTTCGATTTCAATTCTTATTAATTAGTGATTTTATTTTTGTTGAAAGATAGGTTTCACAAAGCTCGTGTTGATAAAAGTGATAAATAATATATAGACAATAAGGATACTAATAAAACTACAAATAATACTAGTAAAATTTTATGTATTGATTTTGTGATCTTTTCAATTCTATCTCCCATTTTCTGTGTTATTTTGCCAATTCTCTTTACTCTATTTATAATGACAGAATAGGTATGATTTTTTTGGAAATAATCATACACATTATTATTAATTAGATAAAATAAAAAATATTTGTTTATTTTTAAAACTTGTCTTAATGAAAACACCAACATTGTTACTAATTATAGGATAAATAAAAAAGATCTTGCTATTTTTCAAAAATACCTAACTGATGACAAGACAAATAAATTTTTTGCAAAAATCAGTACATATAATTTTAACATAATATTAATAAAAAATACAAATAATCGTGGTTATTATTCACATTGTTACAAAAGTTCTATTTATATGAAACACGTCTAGTAACTTATAAATAGTTTAAAATGTCTAATATAATTTGTCATTGGCACTGCACTGATAACCATGATTTAGACGTTTTCATGAAAGTTGTAAACCATCTATTTAGCACTCCACCATTTTTTCATAATACATAATGTATATGAAACAATAACTTGTACCAAAAAGTAAATAAATTTAATAATAACAATCCATCAAAAAAATTAAATAATAATAATTGTCACATTGTCAAAAAAAATTGTCCAATAAAGACTTCTAATTTTTAATGTTATTTTAATTTTTTTATTTTCAATTGTAGTCTTTAATAAATATTATGTGTATCACTTCTAATTTAAGTTATTATTACTTTGCATTTATGATAATAACAAAAATACATCTATTAGAAAAAATGTAATAATTTTTTATCATTTTTTTAATTTATTTAAAATGATCAAATACAATAGTTTTTATGAAAACATAGAAATAACAAAATTAGTTGACTTTTTTTAAAAAACTTAATAGTTGAATGTGAAAAATCAATATCTATTCTATTATATGTTTTTTGAGGTCAACAAATTTGAATCTAATGACTTTTCTTAGAAGGTAGGGACAATACTATTATGTTGAGGTCAACATACTATTATTAGTTTGATACTATTAATAAAACAGCTTTACAAATTAGAAAAAGTTGCACACGCCAAAAAAAATAAATAGTTATTCTGTTGTTTTTAAAGTTAAGTCTAAATTCTGCATAGATTATTTAAGATATTATAGAAATTTTTAAACTATTTCTTATCAATTTAATATTATCAACTAAATTGAGATTATTATTTTTTCAAAATCATATGTTTTTTTTTTTTTTAATATTATCACTTGATTCTGATGTCCTTGTTTCCTCTAATGTTCTTGCTTCCTCTAACATCTTCACTTCCTATGATATCTTTATTCTATTTAGTGTACACTTAATGAAATCATTAGTACAAAAAATATTTTCGTAAAATATATTTGTTATCGTCAAAACATAATGAATGAATTGTTCCTAGAATCAACCTGTTGGATTTTGATCATTTGATTCCTAATTTTGACATAATTAACAATTCAACAATGTTCATACAATACATGATAAATCTAATAGTTGAATTGAGCAAGATTTCAGGAACAACAATCAAATCCTACACACTTGGGATATATTGCTTGGAACACAAGAAATCAACAAAAGTTGATTTTTGACTGAAGCAAATCGATTGGGAAATCGATTTCATAACAAGGGTGTAAGGAAACACAATTGTTTGTGTTGGTATAATCGATTGGGCAATCGACTGACTGAATTAGAAATGAAAATTGCACAAGTCAGTAGCACCCCAGTTTTGAGGGTAATCGATTGACAAATCGATTATACATCTCACAAAGTAAACCTGATTGAAATACATTGATTGGAAAATCGATTGGACAAGTCACAGTGGTACCCCAATTTTAATGATAATCGATTGGCAAATCGATTGCTTAAATATCACTTGCAAAATAACTTTTCCTGTGACATACAAATCGATTGGACAATCTATGTTGTAAAATTTCAATCAAGTTAAATTTGGTTGCAATCGATTGGCAAATCGATTGAACTAAATCCCAGGTAAGAACGTTTTCAGACAAATACATACAAATCGATTGGCACGTCGATTAACATCAAAATAGCTGAGTCACTGACTTAAACACAATCGATTGGCAAATCGATTGACAGAACCTTTTGAAAACCCAGTGAACTCTGAGCGTGTGATCAAATCGATTTTAAGTATTTGTTAATCGATTATGAAGATTTGATAAATCGATTATGGAATCGATTGATATGTGTTTCAGTTTGAACATAACATCTGCAATCGATTACGAAATCGATTCATATCAGTCTTAACATAATCACTGAGAAATGTTGTTTAAAGAATCGATTGGTAAATCGATTGGCTTATATAGTTTCAAGATTCAAGAAAAACAAGACACACGATAATCGATTGGCAAATCGATTAGACTGGTTTTATCACTTTAAGAGATCGATTGGTAAATCGATTGATTAATATGTTTTTCAGAAACTATATAAACTGTCTTCAATCATTCTTTCAAATTATGATAATAATCTGAAATACACTTTGAATATTCTTGATATACAAAAGAACTCTCAATAACACTTGGTTAATACACTGAGATTACTTTTTCAGATAAAAGAAAAAAAGATTATCAACTATCAAAAAGATAGCTGGAAAAGTGATCTTGAAAGACAAGGGTTCTCATAAACAATCTTTGAATATCCAGAATTGTGAGAAGCCATATTGACCAAGATTGAAGACTACTTTTTGTTCTTCCTTAATTCTGTTTGTAATAATTCTTTGAAACAAAAACGAAAGCGAGAAAAGCCAGCTAGAAACTGGTGGCTACTTTCTTGGGTGAGAGTGCTCAACAAGAAAGAGTCGGACTTTGATTCTGTGTTAGATTGCTGAGTATCTACAAGGATCAGAGGGTGATCAATAGGAAAGAGATCATTAAGATAGATAGGTTTCGGGGAGGAAACTGGACAATCTGTAATTGATTCTTTCTATTGGAGAAGAAAATCTGAAATCCGTTTGGATTTTCAGGACTGGATGTAGGTTGTCAAGTTGACAACTGAACCAGTATAAATTCTTGGGGCAATCTTCTCTAACCCTTAACTCCTTTAATTTTTCTATCTTGATATATTTGTATATGTGATTAATATTAGATGCATGTTAAACATAGTCTGTGTTAAGTAATATTGTTTAATCTGATAATTTGACTTGTATGCATCTTGGTTAATCTCATATCAATCTAACAGAACTTGCTAATCTTGTATGCCACAATTTAAATTCCGCTGTGTGTATGAAATTGATTTAATTTCATAAAGAACTGATACATTCTGATATATTCCGATTATTACGAGGTCGTACCAACCAACACAACCTAGTTCCAACAATTCTTTGATTGTCATTAAACAACAGTCGTGGTTTTTTCTCCCGATTTGGAGTTTTCGAGTTATTTTTGTGTGTTGTGATTGTTATTTAAATTTATATGTTTATTTATTTTTTCAATACATATATTGTTGTGCAAAGCACTTCAAAATTTTAAATGTATAAATTATACACGAGATATATATTTGTCTTTGGTCAATTAGTTGAAAAAATAATTTTTCATGAATCAATTAATTAAAAGAGAAACATGTATTTCATCAGTAGTTTATCTCTTAAATGTCTTCTACATTAAAATTTGACGAACAATATAATACACTAACTATAATTTTCTTTATAAATCATATATGCAACAAATGTTTGACTCATCTGCATAAATAAAATCGCGTATATGATAATTTTGCAGAGACTAAACATTTTTATTTTATTTTATAAGAATTAAGATTGAAAGGTTGAAATTTTATAAAGATTTAAAAATGTATTTCACTCAACCATAATTAATAGGGTAAAATAAGTTTGAAAGGGGTAGGGGGTTTACATGATGTGGTGGTGTATAGAGTAGAATTGTGATAATCTAAAAGACTCTTCATTGTGTGTCTTAGGTTTTTAACTTCATATTTGGGTTTGTCTTTTGGCCCAATAATGATCCACGTAAAGGCTGTATTGTCATTAGAGCAGACACATTATCGTTAGAACAAAATAAATATGCACGTTATCTTTAGGCAGAGAAATAACAATATTTAGGACATGTTTGGATTTGTTGGCAAGACTATTTAAGAGATTGTAATATTTGATCATAAAAAAATAAAGAAAACAACTCATTATAATATATCTATAAATTATTTTCACTTTATTTTATAAATTTTCTATGATGGATTAAAAAAATAACTTATAATTTCTATAAAAAGAATTCGATGTAATTTTATCTTATGTAACAGAAATAATTGATATATAACCACTTAAAGTATAAGTGTTTAATATGTTGTTTCTCCAAACAAGTCCTTATTATATAGCTTCATTTTCTTGTTATCTCTCCACTTTATCAAATAAAAAAAAAAACACTTAATTAGCAAGTAAAAATATTATTAAAAAAATTGACGATTAATTAGACTTATACAACATTGTTTGTGAGAAAAGTAATGAAAAGAAATAATTGTGGTTGCACTGTTGTTTGCCATCTCCTTTTACAATATGTTCCAACAAAGAAAAATAATTGTGGTCTTTGAAATTGTAAACCACCATCAAATTAGTTTTTGAATTTTATAAATTGACAAATATATATTTGAACTTGTAAAATATTAATTAAAATAGTCATTTTGTAAATTTTTATTATTAGAAATTTTGATATGACACCATAACTTAATATTTGACTTATCCACATTGATCTCACAAACTCATCTTTCATGTGACAAATTTGTAAGTAATTATAATTATGTATAAACTAATTATTGACAAATTGGTCTATAAAACCGTTAAATTCTATAGAAAAATTAGTAAAATTATAATGACATTCATATGATATCAACGTAAATGGGTAACATTCAATTAATGTGTCATATCATAGTCTCTAATGATAAAAGTTTACACATTAATTATTTTGATTAGTATTTTACAATTTCAATTATATGTTTACCGAATTACAAAATTTAACCTACACTTATAATTTCAGATATCAATTTACATATCCATTAATGGAATATTATTATATTCGGTTTTAAAGAATCCTTTCCTTGATAACTACTTGCACCACTCACACAAATAGGTTAATTTTTGTTCCAAATATTTTGGCATCAAACAAATGATTTACATTGCCATAATTTTTTCATATAGTGTTATTTTATTGTTGTAGTTAGACAAAATAATTGTGGTTTTTATCTGGTTTTGGAGTTTTTGCACTATATTATTATGTTTGATTGTGTTTTTTTAAAACTATGTTGAAAGCACGGTTGCATTAAATTCAATGATAAGGAGATTCATTAACACAACCGTGAAGTGAAGTCCTTGCAATTAGCTTCCACCTTCGCAAGGATAAATTTGTAAAAGTATTCCCTTTTCAAAGGGTTTGGGGAAGAGCAACATTGCAATCCCTTCTTATGTAAGTCTTTGATAATCTCCAAAAAGAAATTAATAATTTTCTTTAAACTAATCATGCGCATCACTTTATCATTTGCATCCATGTCAATTAAAATTTCCCATTTTCCATTCCATTAACACAAGCATATTGAGCAAACATAAATATTCATTGCGAATTAGGATAAATTCTCTATATGTATAATGTGAAAAATTCTTATGTAAAATCATCATAATTGTTTAATCTATTTTTCCTTTTTAAAAAATATATAGTTTTTATTTTTAAATTTTTTTAATAAAACATTTAATCTAACAATATCGATATTTATTAGTTAAACTAAAATTAATTTAAAGATATAATAATTTTTTTTAGTCTTAAAAGATGTGATTAAAAACTGCTATAATTAATAAATTAAATAAGAAACAAAACATCTATTCTAACAACATCAACAATTAAATTAGAATTTAATTATTAATAAAAATATTTCTATTCGAAAAATCATTTACTTTTGTATACATGCATGCATGTATCAAATCAAGGAATATATTATATATCCTATCTAATTAATTTTGTAATGATAAAGATTACATGTCATCTTGTTGCCACGTACTCCACCATATACAATTTCTCAATATTTATTCCAAAATTAATGGGTATATATGCGTGGATGCTCATCCACATGTAACTCACAATCTTCAAATTAAATCTCACAATTTCAGTGTGGTTAATTAAACCTTAATTGGGAAATTGTGAGATTTTCCAATTAACCACAATAGAGCACGTAGATGAAGACTATTATCCGTGGATAAAATAATACCGTTAATATATATATATATATATATATATATATATATATATATATATATATATATATTCATCAATTGTTTTTTTACTTACTCCATCTCATTTTAATTATTTGATTTGAGTTATGTGTGTTTTTAGAGAAAACGTTTAATTTTGTTGATTTCAATGATAAAATGAACTTCATTTATTTAAATAATTTTATTAATTATAATTATTTAAATTTTTAGATAAATTAAAATACAATAAATAAGAGTATATTAGTGAAAAAAAGTAATTAATATTATATTAATATTATAAAATAACAAATAATTTGAGATAAGAAAATAACAAATATCTACAAAACTACATTTGCATTTAGGTATGGGTATACCCATGCGTACTTGGAAGAAAATATTGTTAAGTATCAACGCGATGCATACTAAATTTAGAATAATTAATATATTGTTAAGTATCAATGTCTTGCATATTCAATTTAGATGCATCACAATGTAACGAAAATTTAAACTCAATTTCACCACATTGTTAACTAGCTCGTCCCATTAAACACAATTCGGTTGATATAACTTTTTTTTTATATAAAAAATGTGATAATGTAAAAAAAAAAATTAGGACATATTTTACTATAATATCACCTCAATCCAGATATTAATTTATCTCACATAGTCTTATATAAAAGAATTTTTTGAAAAAAATTGTGATACCAAATTTAAGAAAAAATGACAAATTTGAAGATATGTTTATTTCATGTCTTTCATACACTTTCATTTTTACTAGAAATCCAATTTTTTGTATTAGAGGGCGTAAAAGCATGTAATATTTTGGAAAGGTTTTTTAAAACTATATATGACACGTTAAATGAGTCTCTTTTGTCTTAATAATTTTTATTTTATTTTTTGTATATTGTAAAAACAAGGGAGCATATATAATTGCCCTTAATTAAATACTCAATCAATTAAATTTCATACCAAATAGTTACTTATGTAACTCAAAATTATATTGAAGTTAACAAACATTATTCTAATACAATGTAGATTCCTTCACCAAAAAAATAATAACAAAAAAAAGGCAATTTTTGGCAGTTTGCATTAGCACTAGAATGTAAGGTTCCATTACATATTTTTCTAAAGCCAAAGAGCACCAGCATCTCTAAGCATTTTCTTGAGTGAGCCATTGAGATGAAGGGTCATGATTATATTGGCTGAACCCACAAACTTGCCACCAATGAACACTGCTGGAACACTAGGGTTACATCCTAATCTCATTAGAGCCCACTCCATTTCCTTTCCTCTTTTATCTTCATCTAGCTCATATATTGCTGGTCCAACCCCTTGCTCATAAAATAGCCTCTTTATTGCATGGCTCATCCCACATGAACTCTTGCTGAATATCACCACCGCTTTTTGCGATGCTAATTTCGATACGCGATCCATCGATCTTAATTTTTGCACTCTAATTTTTTAAATGTTTCTGATTATATTATATACTGTTATATATCGACCTGATAATTTTGTTGATCTCAAAAACTCACCTGACTGTATAAAAAAAATTAAATGTTAAAAAGACGCTTTTAAAAGTGCTTGTTGTGAGAATGTATAAAAAAGAAAATAGATGAAGAAAAATGAGTGGATGAATGTGTTAAAAATGGAAGTGCGTTTTAATATTTGTCATGTCACTTAAAGTATAAGTTGAAGGGTTGTGTATTTATATAGATGGAGGGGTAAGGGCATATATGAAGAGTCACGAGGGTTTATGCAATGGATGTATTATTTGGTATCATCCTATAGTGAGTTGATGGGCTTAATATCCTTGATTTGATGGGGACTTGTGTGGTGTTTCACTTCCTTATACACATGGCTACTTCTACTTGTGTGACAAAGAATCTACTATTGGCCCATAAAGATAAGCCAAAATAGGGCCCAAAGTGGGACCACGAGAATTAGAGGGAGAAAATGGGGGAGGAATGTGAGGTGAGGTGGTTCTTTTGTGGATCAAAATGCCATTGATTACGTGGGTTTTATGGTGCGTAAAGAATGTCAACTTTCGACGAAATTCTAATTACATTACATATAAAAATTGATATGTAATAATATTATTATTATTGTTTAAAAAATAATAATATTATTGACACATATATTATGTTACACCAATGTTATATATTTAGAGTTTAATAATTTATATAGTTATTTCGTATTATAATATAAAAAAAATAGATTAGAAAAAATAAATAGCTGTAATTTAAAGTTCTTTGATTTATGTTTGTTTATATTATGAGACGAGAGAGTATACTAGAATATAGTCTATGATATTCATCTCAATAGAAAGAGATATAGTTTGACTTTGTAAGTTGGAGTTTATTCAAAAATAACTATAAAATTTGTTACGACACTCTAATTAATAATAACTTTTAATTCTCCATTCTTTTCTATATAAATATATAAAAAGTATAAAGTTATTGTATACACATATATTTATAATCTCTTGCTACATAATTTAACGAGTGATAAATAATATATTATTACACTTATTAAAGGAGAATTTAAGTTAGATATCTAACTGAAATAATTCTTAATTAAATTTTATTCATCTCTTTATCAACAATTAGGTTAAAACAAAATAAAAATTAAATAAGGTTGTAGTCAAATTTTGAATACATGTGTACAATAATTTTATACAAATAACAAACATAAATTAAATACATACTTTTAATATATATATATATATATATATTGATAGTAATTATGATTTTGAATATAATAGGGGAATAAATAACACGTGGGATGTGCGTGGTGGATTGACACATGGACACATGACGGATACCAGACGAAATCGCACTCCTTGAGGTTGTCAATATATATATATATATATAAACGGAGCTAGTTTTATAGGATCAACAAAACTAAATGTATAATTTTTAGGCACACATATAACATATATACTTTTTTAAAACATACAAAATATAAAATTAATTAATTTTATTATTTATAGAAAAAGGGACCTTTTGTGTAGGTGTACGCCTAAACACTATATATTTAATCTTATGATCAATTGTTCTTTAAACTGATCCATTCAATCAAATTGAAATAGATAATAAGAAAAAATATTGAAAAAGGATTAAAAAAAAAGTAAGAGAAAAAAGAAGGATTGATGAAAAAATAAAAAATAGAAAAAATGTAGGAAAAAGATTGCTACACTACAAAAATGTGGTGAATAGTGACGTTTACAAGTCAAATTTGCAAAGATTTACTGCCTATACAAATTGATTATTAGGAGTTTTTTAATCTATTGTAAATATATTTGCTGCAGTTTGTTAGTGACGGTTTTGAAAACCTCCGCAAAATAATCTCACTAATTACTACATCTTTTGTAGTGAAGCTGTACTAGTCAACCATTGAATGAAAGACTAGTCCACGTCAAATAATTATACCACTGATTTTTTACTTTATCAAAATAGACGAAATTCATATTCATCTTCAATGAATAAATATCTACAAAATAATCCCAAAAATATTTAACGACTTCACGGTCTCTCAAAATATACATAATATTTTCTATACTACTTTAATACACATTATAAAGATTGGACAAAACTCTTGTTTTCCTATTATCATTAATAAAAATTATGTTACAAATAACTTTCTAAAGCAAAGTTCTATATTTGTTGGCCCAAACTACTAAATCATAAGAGAAGATTCTTGAAATCATCAAGATTCTACAAATTAGCCAAAAGACCATAATCATATTTAATAGAAAAATTACCATCCAATGTTAATATTTGAGAATTAATATTGGTAACTCCTTTGTATACCACATTGCATATAACACTATGTCTGAATTGAAATGCTTTAGATGGGTCTTCACACTTAGTAATTAGAGTTAACTATTGGGGTTTGATTGACATTTAGAGAGATTGAAAACATTTCTTAACAAATCACAAAAGACAGAATCTTATAATATCCAACAGAGGTTTAAAAAGAAAAGTGAATAAAAGGCTTTAAATTTTGCGATTAGCATGTAGAGTTGGATTCTGGAGTAAAGTTGTAAAGATAGGTCGACTCAACCCTATTTTAGTATGAGAAACACAATTACATAAATAAATCAAATCAAGCTCAATTTACTATTATTGGATTGCAAATTATTAAAGTCAATTCAACTACTATGGGCAAGCCCAACCTATTTATTATCATTTTTGTTTATCCGGTAATACGTTTCTTAGATCATTTTGCTATATTAGTTTACAAAATTATTTATTTGGTAAAATATGGTTACATGATTTATAAGTATTTTAGAATAACACTCAATGTCAATTACTCGTATTTTATTTTTTTAATTAAACAAATATATATATATATATATATATTATATTTTTTGATAATGTAAAGTTTTTGAAATTTTAAGATAAATGTAATTTATTTTATTATTTAAATATATTTTTATAAATAATTTTAAATTAGATAATAACTATTAAAGTTTATACTAATATTTTTTTTTTCAAAAAATCACATAGAGTTGTTGGAACTAGGTCAGCAAAACCCCAACAGACTAGCCCAATCCAATCTAATTTTTTATTTTGATTAATGGAATTGGACAAAACGCAATTGTTTTTGGACCTACATTTTTTAATCAGCTGATGGGCCAATGGGTCAGCCCATTGAACCTACCCATTTTGACAGCTCTAATAAGTAATAATTACATCGGGTTTTGTACTGTGTACCCCCCATTTTACCTTCCACCCCCCAAATATTTTTAAAGACTGCTTTTATCATTTCAGTTTTCCACCCCTCACTTGCGAAAATTATAAAAAAATTCTTAATTTTTGAAAATTTTAAACTTTCGAAATGTAATTATGCAGAAAAAATTACAAATTTCGAAACTTTGAAAAAATACCAAACTTTCGAAATGAAATATTTCAGAAATTTTCGAAACTTTGGATGAATATGAAATTTTCGAAGTGTATTTTTCCAGAAAGTTTCGAAAGTTTGGATGAATTTGAAACTTTCGAAGCACATATACTTCAAAAATTTCAAACCTTCAAAGTAATTCCATTTCAAAAGTTTCAGAAGTTTCAAAACTTTCAATTTTTTTTTTTAAAAATTACTGAAACTTCCAAAATTAGATATCAAAGTTATTACTATTACTATAAATCTATTACTATTAATTTATTATTATTTATTACTAATAAAAATACATTTTGGAACTTTCCATGAATACCAAAGTTTCGAAAGTTTTAAATTGTTCGAAAGTTTCAAAAATTATGGAATTTTCTATGTCGAAAGTTTCAAAAATTCTGAAATTTTCTATTTCGGAAGTTTCGAAACTTTCAAATTGATCAAAAGTTGCAAATTTTTTGATCAATTATGAAAATACATTTCGAAAATTTCAGATTTATCAAAAGTTTCGAAAATATTAAAATATTATGGAAAATTACGTTTGTGTTTATCAAAAGTTTCGAAAACGTCCAAAAAATCACTTTTTTATATTTCAAAAGTTTGAAAATTTTGAAACGATAATGTAAATTTTGGAAGTTTCGAAAAATACGGTGAATAGTGGAGTGGTTAATTTTTTTAAGGGACGAAATGGTATTTTCATTTGGAATGGGAGGTGGAAAGTCAAAGTGGGGGATACATAGTACATTTCTCTAACTATATAGGAGAGGTTGTAGAAAAAAAAAAAAGTGACATCATTATAAAGACCCTTTCAATTTTCATCATAAAGACCCATTCAATTTTCATCCTCACCATTAAGAAGAACCATAAATCTATCCGTGTTCTAATCAATTTGAATTGTATTAGTTATTGGATTCGACGAAATCACTGCTGAGTTATATTTTTAATATATTCTTTCGTGTTATTTTTATACGATACAGTTGAGTTAAAATTTTATTCAATAAAAATTAATGTATCTAATCTATATTATGGACTAAATACATCAATTTTTGTTGAATAAATTTTAACTCGACTGTATTATAAATCAATTTTGTTGAGTAAATTTTAACTCAATTATCCTTAAAAAAAAAAGTGACTTATTTAATAACAAATATAATGATGAAGATGATTGTGGAAATCATAGGCAGACTATATCTTAATTAAATAATGTTAATGTCAAAAGCTCTTGTGAACGGTTTTTAATTTTAACAATATTTTGTTCCCATGCTGGACAATTATTTTTGAAAGAGTATTTTCCCTTTTGATTGTGCTGAATTATATTGGATAGTGGATACTGAATATAAGAAAGAGGATTCTCTCTGTCTAGTATCTTAAAAAAGAAAAGCAATAAAAAAAGGTGAAAAGGATACAACATATTTATAAATTATATCCTTTCCCTTCATTCTCTTTTCTAATTTTGTGAGGAATAATATGTATATTACTTTACTATATCATACATTTTATTTAATTATGATTAAAATTAAAAGAGCAGCAATTTGTACAGTACAGCTCTGTACTTTAACAACACAACAATATCCTAATTTGTGATGCCAGGACCCGTCATTGCATTATTATCTCTTATATCTTCTCTTCCAGCTTATAAAGCTAACATATATATTCTTTACAATCTATGTCTACTCCACATATTATATATGGTCCTGATGCATGCATAATTGATATGGCTGGTCATAAATGAATATGAATTAGAAATTAATTGTTGAGGTGGAAGAAAAAAATTAAATTATCAAAAGAATGAAATTCTGAACATCTGAAATTCAACTGAGAAGTAGGTATAGTTTGACAAAAAATAATAAAAGATAAATTAATAATGGATTTGTCTTGATGCAACAAACGGATACTGTCACTAGTTGACAAATCAATTTGATCGGATTTAATATATATATATATATATTAACTTCTAATTAAATTAAATTAGACTTCAATGTATCCATGACAATGAGGCGGGATAGGGGCACTTTTGTCTCCTTCATCCTCGCAACCGTAGAGAAAATATGTATCCATCCTTTCGTCCACAACGGAGATCGAGTTTCTACGTCCGCACTCATTCATATATATAAAATTATAAATTTAAAAATCATATATATTATAATTAATACAATATAATACTTATTATTAGACAGTAATAAAATTAAAAAATATTTTTTATAAAGATAAAATTATAATTTTTAATATTTAAAAAAAAATTAAATATATTTAATATGTATATAAAATTTAAAAATTACAATATTATTACTTGCGGGGCAGATTAGAGGACGAGTGTGGGGGTGAATATTACCATCTCAAACTCGTCTCCGCCCCCGAATTTTAATTTCGGGGAAAATCTGTTGAGACAAAATCTCAATTTAATGTTTTGATGAAAACAAACAAAAAGTTAATTAAGAAAGTTAATTATGATTCTAAAATGTTATGTTAATTTAACATGTGCTTTTAAGTGAATTTAATTAAGAACAAAATCAAGCAAAACAAAGAAAACAGGAACAAGAACATTAAAACAGAGAAAGATCTCCAGCGTCAAAAATGTTCATCACAACATGTTGATCAAACTTTTTCTACCTCTTTAACAAAGAGTCTGCCCTGGAAGTTTATTCATATAGAATCAGCACATGACAAAGAACAAATAGGATTCATCCAAGCTCAAAAAGGTTATTTGATCTCTAAAATAAAAGGACTTAAAGTCAGACAAAAATCAAGACAGTTTGTAACTCTAAAAATCAAAATGTCAAGAAAGTTTGATCAACCTTGATATATGATAAGACATTGCAAAAGACATCCAGAATGATTAAAATAGGAACTCCAGATTGATTATTAAATCTCAAGAAAGTTCAAATTGACAGACCCAGATTGATAATCAATATCCGTTTTCCGCATAACTTCAATAGGTGTGCATTCTCTTATGCAATGGCTTATAATTTTTCTCCAAACTCATCTGGCTACATTCAAGACTCAAGACTGTACCATCCAAGATCAAGGGAGAAACGTCAAATGCTTTTTAACTAGAAGACAAAACTGCTTTAATGCTAAATCAGAAAAGTCAAAAAAGAAAAAAAAAACAGTTTTTCAAAGCTGGATTATTTTTAATCTGATATATTGCCTTCAGTCAAACTTCAGAGCACTATCAACAACTCTTTTGACCTTCATTAAAGGCCTCTAATGCCTATAAATAGAAGACCAATATCCAGGATCAAACAAAAACTTCAAGTGCTATCAAACTCTCATAAATCATTCACATTCACATACTTGAAATTCTCATTTTCACAAAAAGCAATCAGTTCTGATCAATTCTATCTCACTGTGATATTGCTACTGGTTTCTTTGTTAAGAATCGAATCTCAAACAAGAGTTGAGATATCTTAGATTCTGTCAAAATCAATCTTATTGTAAAAACTCAAACTATAAGAGTTTCTTTATAGTTTGTTTAGATTGCATTGAATCCTACCAAAGTTAGATAGGTGCTGTTGTTGATTTCTAGGTGGAAAGTAATATAGATTAAAACAGATCAAGGTTGATCTAAACTAGGTGCTGTAAAACCAAGAAGGTTCTTTGTTTTAAACACTTAGTGGAAAATCTCACGGTTGTGAGGACTGGACGTAATCCGAGTTGGGTGAACTAGGATATATCGTTGTGTGGTATTTCTTCCCTTATCTATTTACTTTTAGTTTGGTTGATTATCAAGTTAATTACATAAATTGAATTATTGATTTTAACTAACCAAGAACGTTCTCCGTTTTCTGGTTAAAACCAAGAACGTTTTCCATTTTCTGTTTTCACAGCCAAGATTAATCTTGAGTTATTTTGTTAAGTTTTTAACAGGAATTTTTAAAAAAGGTGCATTTACAATTCAAACCCCCTTTTCTTGTAAATTGAAGTTGCTACTTCAAAATCCACATCCGCACTCAATCAAAATGGACTTTTCCCGCCCAAATCAAACGAGTTTGGGTGAGTACTTGCTAGTAGTAAAAGTTATGTTGTTATCCCTACTTCAATGTACTTTTAGTCATTTATTTTACTCGAAATAATATTTTAGTCCCTCATTCAAAAATTCAATTTTTTAATCTCCAATTTCAATTTTTTTTAATGATTTTTCTCGACTATAATGACGTTACACTAGATTAAAATCTCTATTGATGACAACTTGAACATATGAAAACTTTGATTACACATCTTTTAAGATAAAATTTACATGGTTAAATATAGCACTGGATGTTCTCAGGAACAGGTCGTGAACACTACATCTTTTATATTTTTTTAATAAATTACTAAAATATCTTTATATTTTTATGGGTGTGAGAAACTTACATCGTCTCTGGCCTTTTCCACTTTGTCCCTCTATCAGCGTTGTTTGGTCTTGATCTTCATACTATCTCAAGGTGCTTCTTATAATTTTAAGATTCTTATTCTTTTTCTATATAGATATAGTAAAAAAAAATGCCGATGGTTAATAATCTTTTTATCTTTACCTCAACGTAAAAAGATTATTCAATTGTTTTTACATCACATTCCGTTGATCATATTAGAAACTATGTAATTGAAGAGATAAACAAAAACGAGGTAGACATTTATTAGAATTTATACTGATAAAATATAATAAAATTAATACAACAAACTCTATATATAGATAAATTATCTGATATCGAATGATAAACTAACTCATCTCGGACAGACAAACTCTAACACCATAGTTAGTCATTCAACTACTACCTATCAACAAACTTTTACGTGTTAACCCGTTAATATATGATATAGTGATATACTATTTGTTAACTGTGAATTGTTTTAATTAATTTGTGTATTTTTTTAAGAGTGACACGATGTTTAAACATAAGAAAATTTATGCATTTTTTAAAAAGAAAGTTTTCGACAAAGATGAAAATTATAAAGTGGATATATTTTATTTGATTGAATTGTATGAAGTTATAAAAACTTGTGTGAATATTGTATGACTTGTGAAAATTGTAAAACTTGTGATAATTGAAATTATAACTTTCTCAACTTGTCGACTATGTATAAATTGTGTGAAACTCTAAATAAAACAATACGATTTTTATGAATTTCAATTATAATATTTAGTTAATACTTATCGCTATCTTACTTCCTCTAATATTTTGTTTGCATCTTCAAATCTAACGATTCATAAAAGTAAATAAATAAATATAAAAGTATAGATATAAAAGTTCTATCTCACTTCTCTCACCAACCGGATAATTATGTGAAAAAATAAACAAACATTTAAAATAGTGAATAAAGTATATTGGGTCATAATTTTATTTATTTTTTCTTTATTTTTATCTTCTTATTTGATGATAGTTTTGTAACTTCTTTTTATATGATGCGTAGTACAAATCGTTTATTTAGTTATTTATTTTTTCTCGTGAAAAAATGCATTTCTTGAGAAAACAATACTAATTAATTATAATAAGATATTAGATCTCTATGCTCTGTACGGAAAAAATAATGTTTAAAAAATTATTTTTTTAAAATAAAATATAAATATGCACAAATTTGTGTTAAATATAATTTTCTTCTTTTATTTATTTTATGAAATACATTACACATCAAGCAAATTTTTCAATGTAAAAAATAGAAAATTATTTAATTTAATATATCATTGGGATATTTATAACATGTTGTACATACAAAGACGATTGATTGATTTTATGGGCGAACAAAATTAGGGTATCATTTAAATGATTAAAATATTCTTAAACCGGTTTTAAAAATAAACATTTATTAAAAATAATACTAATAAAATATAATAAAATTAATATAAGTTTTATATATAAATAAATTACTTAGAATGATAAACTAACTAATATTGACAAACTCTAACATACTACTTAACAACTCGACTACTCTCTGTTAATAAATTTTTACATGTTAACGGTTGAGATATGATATAATGTGATATTGTTTGTTAATTATTGTAAATTATTTTTATTAATTTTATTTTTATTTTTTTAGAAGTGACACAATGTTTAAACATAAAAAAATTGATCAATTTTTCAATAAGAAAGTTTTCAATAAAGATGAAAATTATAAAGTGAATATATTTTATTTGATTGAAGTGTTGTTAAGTTCTAAAAACTTGTGAAAATTGTGTGACATGTAAAAATTGTAAAACTTGTGAGAATTGAAATTTTAACTTTTTCAACTTATCGACTATGTTTGAATTGTATAAAACTCTAAAAAAAACTATATAATTTTTATGAATTTCAATTATAATATTTTAATTAATATTTTTTACTAATTAATTCTCTCTAATATTTTGTGCAAGATGTGCTACTAATTAAGTATATAGATATATTTAAGACCACAATTACCAATATTTTATATTTAAAAAATCAGTAAAAAAAAAAAAAGAAATTTCCTACACTCTGAATTGACAAGACAAAAAGAAAGAAAAAAATAATTATTAAGTTCCAAAATACTTTAGTTGGAAAAAATAATATTTCTTTACAAAAAATTTACATTGTTCGGTTCAATTTACTGTTAACATTTCCAAAAAGTTGAAATCAAAATGGTCACTAAAAGCAAATGAAATTGCTGTAAAATATATAAACCGTCCCTAGAAATAGCAATCACATAAATAAATTATATGTGACTCTAAGACTCGCCTAGACATCCATAAGAGCATTACTAGTGTGTGAATAGAATCGCCACATCATTAATTTTTTTTTTTTTGAAGTGATTTGTTTTTTTTCTTCATATTTTATGTGAAAATTTATAAGACTATTTGGTTGATATATGTTTACATAACTATTCATAAAATTCACGATGGACACGAGTTGAGTAGTTAACACTGACGTATTAACAAAATAAATAAACATTTTAATTATATATTAGTTAATAAATACAAATATAGATGTAATAATATTCATATTTCTGTATCTGATAATAAATTAAAATTCATTTTATAATATATTTTGTTATGTATTAATATAATAATATTTAATATTTTTATGATCAATTTGTTTATTTATTTTATTTATGTGATAATGTATTATTGTTTGTATGTATTTATATATATCTTTTTTTGACAAAATAAAATAAACAATTCTACATCATTAAAACAGAAAAACAATTTTTGTTCATAAATAATTTTTTATTTAAAAAATAACATTCATAATTATTCGCTAATATTTATAAATATTTAAAAATTCACTCATTAAACAAAAATTAACACTAATATAAATAGATTTAAATAGAGTACATATATAATATTTTTATTTAATGAATAGAGTAATAGATGAGTACTCATCAAGAAGATAGTACTGTACTCTTTTAATTTGATTTCTAGGGATATCGTCATGACAACCAAATATATGCATCAACGTGATATTTCAATTTCTAAAATCCTTATGCCAGAACGAGGGGCAAATTCGGTACAAAAAAGACTCTTTTGGCGCGTAGTCCCGAGTTTAATCTTCTTTTATGATACACAGATTCTTTAATTCTATATTTAATTAGAGTAGTCGAGTTTGTGTGTTGCACTTGACAAAAAACAAGGATTTATATATAAATCATAAAGTTAAATATTATTATAATTACAAATGCAAAAATATATAAAAATTCAATCTAAACTATTATATATCATTATTTATAAAATATACAATACAAATAACATTAAATAGTTAAATTATTATATATCACTGTTAATGACTGAAAATCATATTATTTATATTTATGATTGTTACTGTATAATAATAAAAAATATTTAAAAAATAAATAAAATTACAATACTAAAGATATTAAATTTACATAAATTATATGAAATATTTTAGATAAATTTTATAATAAAATAAAATATAATAATTGACTCGTAACTCTAAATTTTATCATGTAAGTATATAAAACAATGAACATATTAAAGGGATGTAGGTGTAACAAAATATTTTTTCTTTTACAATACGATGATATACTTTAGGATGATTTTGACATTAGATAAGTGAACGAAATTAATTATTTACATGCCTAAAAAAAAATTTAATATGGTCTGATCAAATTTATAACCTTTTATTAAAATAAACATTTAAATGATATGCATTTTTGTGATAAAAATATTCATATTTTATGTAATATTTTAATAAAATATACAAATGTCAATAGAATGAAATTACAAATTTAAAATAAATATGCTTTAATGAAATTAAAAAAATTGAGTAAATCATATCTAAATTTAAAAACAAAATATATTTTATCCACCTTAAAATATTTGTCATATTTGCAAAAATTATTTGCCCCAAAAAAATTGTCACTTTTGGTTTCTAATACAACTTTAATTACTTTTTTTAATTATATTATCTAATTAATATAATTTACACTACTCCCAAGTTATAATTCTTCACTTTGCATTTAATATAATGAAAATACATCAATAGATGATAAAGATAAATCAGTAAAACTATCGTTCTCTTTCAATTATTTATCATTATTTTCTTAATCTGTATAAAAATGCAACAAATAATGTGGGACGTGTTTTTGTAAAATGAAAATAAAGTGTTAAATAAATAATATAGTAAAAATAAATAAATTATGAGTGTATTAACATTTGTAGTGACTTGTTGCATGCGGTGCAATGCTAGTGATTATTTCCATGCATGCATGGGTAGAAATTTCCAAAATAAATATTTTAAAAAAAATAAATAATTTGTTATAACTTATTTAATTATAGGATTATATGTCTTAAAAATATTATTATTTATTGATAAATTGGAAAAGAAACTTTATGCAAAATATGGTCTTTACTTTTAAAATACTGAACTCCATGTCTAATAATTTATATATTATGATTTAGATTAATATATATGCGGCCTTTGTCAAAAACACCTCATAAAAAAATAATAAGATCTATAAAAAAAAATATAAATTAAGTAAATCAAAATTTATCAAAAGATGGTTATAATGTCGTATCAACACAAATTTGAAAATCTAATCACAAAAGAAAATAAATAAATAAATAAAACATAAACATATAGTATTTTTTCATTATGATTAAAAACCAATATATAATTAACTAAAATTGATTAATCGTAAAATACAAAATAAAAAACCTACCTTAGATTAAAATATGAAGTTATGAAAAAAGAGTCAAAAAGATGAATAGAGTAACACATGAATAAAATAAATAGAGTTAATTGTGACTTCAGAAAATAATGTATGTATTTTACCGTGTTATCTCACAAAGAAAACAACACCAACAACTTTTTTGTTCATGAATTTCTAATCCCAAATTTAATTCAAGCTTTGATTGATCATAATTTATTCTTCTTTTTATTCATGAATTTTTCATTTTTCATCTATATTTTTTTTAAAATTATTTGGTTTAATCAAGAATTTAAAAATCTCAAGAGAAACTTTGAATGTGGACTATTTCACAGTATAAATACATAAGAATTTACAAAGTAGCAAATTTTCCTAATAATTTCAAATCATCATGTCTTTCTAAAATAATATGAAATTGAAATTTATTTTTATCTTGATATATATTTTTTCTCATAATCTTATATATTTTTAATTTGTAATTTGATTATAATTTTAATTAAACTTTATTGTTAAAATTATTTGAGATTATAGGCCACAAATATAATTTTTGTTTTTAGGTGACTTAGTTTTAATATGTTATTAAGTGCATTAATTTTATTTTTATTTATTTCATATTTTTTTATTGATATCTATATAATTTTATTATTACTATTTGATTGAAAATTGAGAATCTAAATAAATTAATTATTTGCACAATTTTGGATGTATGCTATGTGGAATATTGAAAATTGAGAATCTAAATAATTTAATTATTCCCTGCATCTATTTGCATTTAAAACAACTCTTGTAATAAAATTGCTTGTATTGGGTAAAAAAATGGTTTGTGAATATGTTGTAGTAATATTTACTAGATTAAAAAAAAAAAAAAAACAGTGCATTCAATGTATGCATCACATTAATTAATTTCCATAATATCCATGACTATTGCTCTCTCTCTCTTTTTTTTAGTTAGAGCTTTCAACTTTTAAGTCATGCCTTCATTTTCATCATCCTTTCCTAGAATTGGATGCGAATAGCAAAAAAAGAGGTCCCAATAGGATAAATTCAACTTTTCTTAGAAGGCAGCAGATACCTATAGATAAGGTAGAAACCCCAATATCATATATCTATTTAAGAAAAAAAGTTTTTTTTGGTAAATATATTTAAGAAAAAAAGTTAAACAATATTATAGCACAAAGACAACTACTTATAGACCCTCTAAGTTTTTTTTTTCATGCCAAGAAAAATTAAATTAATTACATTATGTTATGAACTTGAACTTATTTTTTTCTTTGGGTACAAGTCAACTTATTTATTTATTTTAATGATATAAGATATGTACTTAATTCAATTTAAATTTATAATAACTGGCTCCATGAAATCCCTATTTTGCTATCCTATATTCCTTATTCCCCAATTGGAGGTTTGCATATATGCAATCAACATAAAAAAAAATGAAGATTGTTCATTAATTTTTTCGTACCAAGAATCATATTATATTTAAATAGACAAACAAAAGTAACTATGTATGAGGAAAAAAATAATGCACGAATTTCTTCATTCTTTTAGAAGCCGTACCAAGGACATCATGTCTTTGTTCCAATTCCAATTTATTACTTGCATTGAAAGATTCGATAAAATTATAAAAATAAAAAGCTTGGATATATAAATCACTTTCATACAATTGTATGTTCAAAGTAGAAACCGACCCAAATATCTAATGGAACATTCTCATCATCTTTTCACCTCAGCCACACTATTTGTCTATGCTAAGCTTGCTTATGAATGCATCTCGTACCCAAATTTTCTGCAGTCAGAATTTTTCGCATTTACACAATCTTGAGTAACTATTTAATAGAGATTGAATAATTCAGATTCAAATTTGATATTTTTAATTATAATGTTAAAGTAAAATCTATATTTTTTTAACTGTTTGATTTTGATCAAACGGTCCAAATGTCTTGAATATGTGAATTTGGAATTTTCTTAATGTATGAAATCCAAATTCATGCATGCCAATCCACCATACACCTTCTTCAAACCCTTATATAAGCAAACCTCATTTGGCTCTAGCTCAATCCACATCTCAAACAAACCAAAATATTATATATCCTTCATAGATTATATATATTTGGTTGAATATTTCTCCTCATCACTCTTAAATTCACTAGCCATTTAATTACCTTTAGGCATTATTCCATTAATTATTGATCAAACCTTACATTAATTAATTAGAAGTATATTATAATGGAGAGGGTGACAGAGTTGGCATCAGAGAGATCAGTGGTGATTTTCAGCAAGAGTAGTTGTTGCATGTGTCACACAATCAAAACACTATTAAGTGATTTTGGAGTGAATCCAGAAGTTCATGAACTTGATGAGATAAATGGAGGAAGAGACATTGAACAAGCTCTTTTAAGGTTAGGATGCAACCCTTCTGTTCCTGCTGTGTTCATTGGTGGTGAGTTTGTTGGTGGAGCTAATGAAGTTATGAGTCTTCATCTTAATAGGTCTTTGATTCCAATGCTTAGAAGAGCAGGAGCACTTTGGGTTTGATTTCAAATTCTCATAATGAGTTACTATGTATAATAAATCTGTTTTGGTTAGTTACTTTGTATAATGGTGAGATTATATATAGTATAAGGCCGGCAGGGTGTATTAAAACTATAGGATATATGTATAATAGCAGAGTTTATATAAATGTATGCTACTATAATGTATAATAATAAGGCTAATTTACTTGCCTCATCAATGTATAATTTAGCTTCTTCTTCAAATTCTTTCAAACAATTTTGTTTTTTGTTTTTTTTTTTATGCTACTATAATGTATAATAATAAGGCTAATTTACTTGCCTCATCAATGTATAATTTAGCTTCTTCTTCAAATTCTTTCAAACAATTTTGTTTTTTTTTTTTTTTTTTTTTTTGTTTTTTTTTTTATCGAAGTTCATTGATCACTTGAAATCAATCATTTAATTTAACCTTTTTGTATTAAATGATGTTGAGTGTTATTTACAAAATATAATCTAAATCAAGTTTGCATTGTTTATTAGTTTAACAAACCGTGTTAAAAGAGGATGAAATTAATGAAATGATTTAGTTTAGTGGTTGTGTGGTAATTATGGGTCACATAGAAGTACATCCACTTAACCGCCCATTGCATTACTTTAATTTTTTGTTTGTTAATAGTATACAACAGTTCAAAATTCAAAATTATCACTGCAATAATTTTTTTTAAGAATTGTTTTTTTTTTTATCAATTGACATAAGTTTCTCTATAAATAGAGATATTTGTAGGATAAAAACAAAAGTCAAAATCATGTTTACTTGAATTAAATTTCTATTAAAAATATTTTTAAATTATTTTTTATTTTCTCTAATGCACGAGAGTAATTAACGAAACATTACTCTATAAAATTTTCTGTATATTATGATGAAAAAAAAAACTACTTTATCAATAGAAATTTGAGACACAAAGAGTGTCTTTGTTTTAAGTATCACGGTTGTAAATAGCGACTTATTAGGAGTTTAGGGAAAAACTAATGAAACAATTACTTGTTAGATAACAAAGTTCACTAAATAATGATGTGAACAGAAAATAAAATAAAATTGTGCATATCCAATTTGCCATTTTAATAACCAGCAATATCTTGCAAAATGTTAAAAAAGATAATGCAATGTGATTTGTGTAAAATAACAAAACAAAAGCAAGTCGTTAGGACGTGACATATTAGTTAGACAAGAATCATAATCCATACGATAAGGCATAAGTCTAAATACTGTCTTATTCTTTCACTTAGTTGATGATGGAATTATTGCTCACTGACTGTGACATGTGTTTAACATCTTCCTCTTTCACAATATCAAATAGTTAAATACCCAATTCGGAGAAAAACTATAAGAAATTAAATATTGTTTTCATCCCTTAACTTAATTTACTAATATTAAAATATTATAAATGAAAACAACAAGAGATCCCTTGTGGATACTGTAAAAAGAAAAGTAATTATGATTTATGACAAGAAAACAACAAATGTGAAGTGTTGTGTTTGATGTTCAACAAATCAGCTCTTATCGTCATTTTTTCTACTATTACCATTTTCAGTGTTGAATTTTGAGTTTGCCAAGCTTAGTACTTTTCATTTTCTGGGCAAATGAAAAAAAGTTACAATCTTTAATTGCATTATTAGTTTCCCTATTTGTGTGGAGTTTTGGGGTTCTTTTCAATTTGTTTCTTCTTCACTCATTCTGAAGAAAAATAAACATGTTTGGGTTCTCTCGTAGGCACAAGAAACTAAGCAGGTCAACATTTATATTTAATTCTTTTTAATTTTGTTCTCAATAAAATATAAGTAAAAATGGTATCTCATCTTTTCGGTTATAATTTTTGCTTACATTTCATTCCCAAAGGGTTGTTCTTTTGAGTATATTGATGTTGATGTGTAATTGTTTTGGTTGGTAGAGTGAAGGTTCAGCTTTCTGACACCACACAAGGAACTAGAAGTCCTATTAGGTACCCTAAACGAAATGGGAACTCCAATGTAAGTTTTTCAGGTTCATTCTCTGTGTAGGATTGAATTTGAAACATTGAGTGTGTTCACTAAGTTTTTAGCTTCTTCAGGGTGATGGAGTTGCAGGGACAAGTGGTCATTCTGAGGAAATTGATTGTCAATTTTCATCTACTGCACCTGAGATAAGTAATTGTGTATCAGGTAGTTCAGAGAATTGGATGGTGTTGTCAATTGCAGGGGATAAACCCACTCCTAGATCCTATGTATGTAGTTATGTGATTTTTTTTCTTTCATTTTATATGTTAAGATTTACTATTTGAGCTTATCTACTCACATAAGCACTTATCAAATTGTTTGAGAGATCATATGGAAACAACTTATGACATATCCATCAATTGTTTTCAGCTTTTTTTCCATAAGCTATCCAAGATAGATAGCTTATGAAAACAACTTATAGCTTATAGGAAAACAATTTGCTTTATTTTAACTTTTGTTATAGAAACAACTTATACATAAGCACTTATATGATAAGTGTTTATGCTATAAGTGTTTATTTAAATTGTTTATCGAAACAGGTCCGGTCATAGGTCATTTTGTTGAAGTATTATACCTATGATCTGTTATGGTGAAGTGTTGGCTACTGAACTATTACTCATTGGAATAGCATGCAGCATGTGTGATTGAGAATAAGATGATAGTGGTTGGTGGTGAATCTGGGAATGGATTGTTAGATGATGTGCAGGTGAGGGAACATTTCTCGTTTTGGAATTGAAAAGTTTATGATTTGGGAGATTGTTTTGTTGTTTTCATACGAGCATTAATGTTAACTAATTATTATTTGGTTGTTGGCTCACCCCATCAATGTACTATTTTCATTTTATTGGCAGGTTCTAAATTTTGACACATTTTCATGGACCACAGCTTCATCCAAACTATACTTGTCGCCAAGTAGTCTGCCTCTACAGATTCCAGCTTGCAAGGGTCATTGTTTGGTATTTAAATATATGCTTTTAGAAATAACTATCTGCATTCTGACATGTTTAATTATTTTTATTTTTATCCAAGTGACTTTGATAATGGCATGATGCTCTCATCATAGACATGGAATAACATGTCTGTGAAGATGAAAAGTTCATGAACATGGATTTTTGTTTTTGAACCAGTGTTCTGCAAGGATTTAGGCAACTAGAAAAAACCAATTTTTTTACAGTCCTCATATATGGTTTCTATCTTCAATTGTAACATTCTAATTTTTCAATTTTTCTTTACCATTGTACATCAACCGTGATTTATGCCATTTTAAGTTTTTTTTTCTTCTTCTTTTGGTCCTATTATGCAATTGATATAATTGATGACTGGCATAACATTAGTTTTTCGAGAAAGTTGCCCGAGTTAACCGGAAAAAAGAGGAGATATGATCAAGATTTTATGTGATATTAAAATTTTGTGACCTTGAACTTTGAAGATAAAGTTAATCGAAAGTTTTCGAAGAGATTTACAAGAAAAATGGAAAATAAAAAGACATTGTTCTATACTTAAAAGTCAGATATAAGCTAGGAACATAGTTCAAATTTGCAAACACAAATGTATCTAGGAGGAAAAGCGAGGATTCAGGGCTATTGCTATGACTCTTATAGTTGAGCTTTCTTTTTTCATGTTGTTATGCTTCCCAGATTTATGTGTGTATCTTTTAATTTGTTGCTGTTTTAAATTCATACTATGATTCAATTTAATCCTATCTCAATTCTCTTGTGCTTGATAATAATTTGACCAGGTTTCATGGGGAAAAAAGGCGCTCCTCATTGGAGGGAAAACAGACCTAGGAAGCGACAAAATTTCTGGTTCAACCCCATGTCATTTGCATATGTAATACTTTTGTCGTGATTCATGTTGCGAACTTCTTCTAATTGTCATTTTGGCTTTTGTAGTATGGGCATTTGATACCGAGACAGAGTGTTGGGCACTCATGGAAGCAAAGGGAGACATACCGGTAGGAATATTGAAAGTGCAAAGTCCTCTGTTGTAGAAAGTTCATCTTGGCATTTGATACGTGTATTGTTATGTCTAGGCCCAGCGTCTCATGTATATAAATATAATAATTTAGAAATTGCATCCTTACATTTATTACTTTCATTATATAAATATTGAGTCTGTGGTGTACTTGAAACACATTTTTCAGCATATCCTTATATTTTTATCTTTCTTAACCATAATAATTCTCTTTCAATTAAAACATGTTAAGCAATTAATTGTTAGTCATTGATTTATGCTTAATAGACGGAACAGCTATTGTTCCTGATGCATTAATATTTACGTGTATGTGAAGTGTGTGATTCTCACATCTCATTTGACAAGCTAAATAGTCATAGCCTAAACAATTACAAACAAAGAATATAGAAAAATAAAAGTATTACCTGGATTACCAACATATCATAATTTAATTTCTTCCTTTGAAATCTCTATAGGCAATTACTGACCAAATATTTTGTTCTTGGCAGATTGCTCGCAGTGGCCATACAATTGTTAGGGCTAACTCTACTTTGATATTGTTTGGGGGAGAAGATTGCAAAAGGAGGAAACTAAATGATCTACATATGTTTGATCTCAAGTCCTTGACATGGCTTCCACTTCACTGCACGTATGTGTTTATGGAATTCTTTTGACATTTTGTTTAAAAAAGGTTAGAAACCAAAAGTTTGGACTTCAAAACGATTATATTACGTACAGGGGAACAGCGCCTTCTCCAAGATTCAACCATGTTGCATCTCTTTATGATGGTAAAATTCTTTTTATATTTGGAGGAGCAACAAAATCTAGGACCTTCAATGACTTGTATTCACTTGACTTCGAAACGGTTTGTGAGCTCTATATATGGTTATCATGATGAAAATTATTGATGTCCAATATTTAAATTAAATATTCACTCATTATATAATTTGATGAAAATATTACTACTATTTCAGATGGCTTGGTCAAAAATAAAGGTGCATGGTTTCCATCCATCACCAAGAGCTGGTTGCTGTGGTGTTTTATATGGCTCTAAGTGGTATATTACAGGTGGTGGAAGCAGGAAAAAACGTATGTGACACAAGAATATGCTCATGTTTCTCATTTCTTTACTTTTTCTCTCAACACCAACTCCAAGGGAAATAGTGAAAACAATTGTATTCTATTTTCCTGTTTCCCACTTAACTGGTCTTATTTTACTTTCTTTGAAATTTTTAACGTTCCTCTATTCTTTTCAGGACATGGAGAGACTTTGATATATGATATTCAAAAAAGTGAATGGTTGGTAGAAATTGCATCACATCCTTCTTCTATCACAACCAACAAGGTGAAATTTTTATTTTTGATGTCATGTTTACCTATCATTCATCTATTGCTAGCCTCATGCTGTTAATTACACTGTTTATTCATTGACTGTAGTGCATTAACATCGATTTTCTTCAATGTATTCCATTTTGTCTTTTGCACTTATAACTCCAATTTTGTTTCAAGGTGGTGGGAATAAGTACTAAAAGCCTACAATTCTGGTTTAAGGAGACTTCGTTAGACCTGTTTACCTTTAATCTTACTAGTAAAAAACCTTGCTAGGATGTAAACTTCTTCATTTTTTTAAACATGAACTTTTTGTTCAACCTATGAACTGAAAATTGTATGAACTTGTTTACTATATATCCTCGTGATTATCCACAAAAATATTGCTAGATGTGTTATATTTGGCTCTAGGAGTCCAACATATCCATACCCTAACTTATTCTTAGTCTTCTTTGATCATGCTTTGTTTAAGACTGTATAAAAGCATGCTTATGATTTATGTTGTATTAGCAGGGTTTTAGCCTGGTACTTGTGCAGCACAAGGAAAAGGACTTTCTTGTTGCATTTGGGGGATCCAAAAAAGAGGCATCAAATCAGGTTTAGCAAATGTATAAAGTAACTGTATGAGTTTATTTCTCATCGAACTTCTGAGTTGTAACCTTTTTTTTCTCTTGACTGTGACAGGTGGAAGTGTTGAAAACTGAAAAAATTGAATCAACTTCCAGAAGACAACCGACTACTACCAAATGTCCAGGACCTATAACCAAAAAACATTCATTATCCACTAAACTTAGAAACGAATCTTCCCAACGTTTCAACAACTCTTTTGCTCGACGAAATATGGCACCTACAATTGAACATGGTTCTGAAAGGAAATCTCTGTCAGAATCTTTGCTTGTAGAAGATTCCGGTTCTCTCCCTACCAACATATCCCTTCACAGTCAATTTGATCATGAGGAAGCATTCAATGTGCATGATAGGATTGGCAAGCATTCGGAAGATGAAAGTTCTTTTCCTCAGGTAAAACAGAAGTTCTTATTAATCATAACCCTGTGCTCTGATGCAATAAAACCTCGTGGACACCTTCTGTACTCTTCTAATTTGGTTTTAACAAATAATGGTTAAATACATATTGTAGAACATTTTCCAAAATAGTAATCCATTTCATATTTAAAGACTTGATTGTGCTTTTGGTTCCTTGAGATTTTTCTTGCCAGTCAAGTCTTCATTTTTTAAGTTAAGCAAATATACTATGATCAATTGTAAAACATGTAATTACTCATTTTTATCCAAGGATTTGGGTCTTAATGATGAATTTGTGATATAAAATAACTTCAGAAGTTCAGAAATCCGAAAGTTAGTAAAAGTTGATAAAATTTGGAGGATTTATAGGAGATTAGGTTTTGAAAAAAGGAAAAATTGAGATAATTTTGGAGCAGAATTTAATGTTTTTGGTGAGTTTTGAGTGGAAGTATCAAGCCCGTTTAAAATATTTAATCAATTCAATTTGTCTAGATTTTGGGTAGAAAATGGGAGTTTGAGAGTTTCTAGTAGAGGAATAGTGATGTAGGGACTATCTCGTAACAAAAAAATAAAATGACGGATTAAATTTTTCTTAGCTATATAAAGTGACGGATTAAAATGACGGATTAAAATGACGGATTAAAATCACATATTAGCTATATAAAGACATTAAAAGTGTAACTCAGACTACATGTTATGTGTTATTTTCAATGGTCTATGATGAAAAATCAGAACAATTTACTTTGATGCTAAGTAACCCTTATAAGGGGCTTAGCTAGTTCACCATGATAGAACATAACATATTGAGATTGATCGTCATTTCATAAAAAGAAACTAGATGGTTGAATTATATGCTTACCATTTGTGACTTTCATGGAAGAGACTTTATTGTAATCTCTCTATTTAAACCGCTTTATTTACTGCTGAATAAATCATAATAGCATTTTTCCACTACCTTCCCACGTATACTTCAGGCAGCAGATGGTAGAACAAATCAAAATGACCCTGGACATCAGATGAACACAAGAGGAGCCAAAACCAACATAGAGCAACCGGTTTTGGTATCTGGAGATTCACTTCAGAAAAATCTAGGTTTTGGAAATTCTTTGCTAGAAAGTGATCACGAGTCATTCCCTGAAAATAGTAAATCAGGATCACTGTCTACTGCTTCAAATATATATGATTATTATGAAACCAAAGTGTCCTCCCTAATAAGAAAATTCGGCATTCTTGAGGCACAATTGCTAGCTGCAATAGCAAGCAAAGAAGCTTCTGAAAAAAATTTAGCATCTGCTTTCAAAAGTAGGCAAGAGATGGATAACAAATTGACTGACACACTAAAGGAGATTGAATTACTGAGAGAGAAGCTAGCTGGTGCAGAGTTAGCTCAAGAAGATGCCAGCAACCTATCTAACATTGTCCACTCCGACAATGTAAGACTTGAACATGATGTGGCTTTTCTCAAGGCTATTTTAGATGATACACAAAAGGTATATATGACATTTCATTTGGTAGTATTGTTGGTATGCCTGTACCATGCTGCTACTGACTGAGAAAACTTTTAGTAGGAATTGCACTCAACAAGAGGAGTTCTCGCAGGAGAAAGAGCCAGGGCTTTCCAATTACAGGTACATCCTTGGATTGATTACAAATCTATCTCTATCTTTTATTTAGTGTGTATTTGGTTTGAGAAAATATTTGCTGTTTTTATTTTATATTTAGTGTATCTCTAACCTTTTTTTTTTACGTACAAAATCTTGAAAGTAGAAAATGAAAACCAAACATACCTGTTTTTTTTCCTTCATGTTTTGGTAAACCATATAATTTTATATTTTATATTATATGTCCAATTGTGTTGTTAAGGTAGAGGAATCTGTTATTTCTTTCAAATAAAAAAGGTTGAGGAATCTGAGGTGTGTGTCATTCAATTCTTAAAATGTTGCTACTTGGATTTCTTAAATATTTTGTAATCTTTTTTGGCTGCATAGGTTGAAGTTTTTCATCTCAAACAGAGGCTGCAATCAATGGAAAATAGAGCACCTACTCCCAGGAAACCTTTTCATGTGTAGTGAGGCGTCCTCAATGGTCATATATAACAGTCAATTTCGGCAAACCAAAATGATGAAACAAAGCTCCTATTATTATGAGGACATATTAGGGAACTGCATTTTGAGGGTGGCATTGAAGGCTTGTACAACCTCCAAAGATGCAGTGTTACTTCATTAATAGAATGCTTTTTGGTCAGATCAAATGTGACAGAGTTGAATCCATACAGAATTAAGATTTAAAACATTTAGGATTAATTGAAAAGGCTAAATATTAGTTTATAGTTTGTCGTTCTTAACTGTAATTGCATTATGATGTATTTAACAACATAATATACAGTTTGTAATAGTATTTACTCCCCAAGTATAAGCAAAATTAGCTTATATTTTTTGGAATAAAATATGCATAAAAAAATCAATAATTTCTCTCATAATTAATGATAAAATTTCTAAACTGCCCCGCATTTAATACAACTTTTTACATTTTCAATGAACCAATTTATTAGTTATAGAGGAAAATTTAGGCTATAGATTTAACTTTTATTGGGATTGCATAATTAAATATGATCAATAATATTTTTTAATATGCATAATTTGATTTATTTTTTCTTATAATTCATTTTAGATAGAGTAATATTTTTTTGGCTAAATTACATCCGTGGTCCCTTAACTTAATTTCAGGTAACGTTTTAGTCATTTATCTTTTTTTTTTTTTTCCGGATATATTTTGATCAATTTATGCTGCAACAAATCATACTGGTGGGGGTGGCTTTTATAAAGATGACATTACTAATAATGTTACAAAAATGTGGTTTTTGGCAGTTAATTTAACTGGGGTTCCATGTTTTAAACGTAATCATTGATGCTGATCACATTTGACATCCCATTTATCTGTTCTTTTTGTTGCTACTCTTTTTTGTTTGTACTATGCATTTGTTAATTTTTTTCCATCTACTCAAAACAGAAATAATAGTCCTAGTTCGCAGCTCCTGTCAAAACTCAATAATTACTTACTCATTCCATATATTTGGTTGTTTAAGTTTACGTTAGAGTCATTGTACGAAGCTGATTGAGAAAATTAATCTGAGTTATAAGAGCTGTTATTCTTACATTACAACTTAGAGAAAATGTCTACTAATGGAAGATTATGAGTTGACTCTAAGAGTACAATATCTGATATATCACTTCAGAAAAATCTAGGTTTTGGAAATTCTTTGCTAGAAAGTGATCACGAGTCATTCCCTGAAAATAGTAAATCAGGATCACTGTCTACTGCTTCAAATATATATGATTATTATGAAACCAAAGTGTCCTCCCTAATAAGAAAATTCGGCATTCTTGAGGCACAATTGCTAGCTGCAATAGCAAGCAAAGAAGCTTCTGAAAAAAATTTAGCATCTGCTTTCAAAAGTAGGCAAGAGATGGATAACAAATTGACTGACACACTAAAGGAGATTGAATTACTGAGAGAGAAGCTAGCTGGTGCAGAGTTAGCTCAAGAAGATGCCAGCAACCTATCTAACATTGTCCACTCCGACAATGTAAGACTTGAACATGATGTGGCTTTTCTCAAGGCTATTTTAGATGATACACAAAAGGTATATATGACATTTCATTTGGTAGTATTGTTGGTATGCCTGTACCATGCTGCTACTGACTGAGAAAACTTTTAGTAGGAATTGCACTCAACAAGAGGAGTTCTCGCAGGAGAAAGAGCCAGGGCTTTCCAATTACAGGTACATCCTTGGATTGATTACAAATCTATCTCTATCTTTTATTTAGTGTGTATTTGGTTTGAGAAAATATTTGCTGTTTTTATTTTATATTTAGTGTATCTCTAACCTTTTTTTTTTACGTACAAAATCTTGAAAGTAGAAAATGAAAACCAAACATACCTGTTTTTTTTCCTTCATGTTTTGGTAAACCATATAATTTTATATTTTATATTATATGTCCAATTGTGTTGTTAAGGTAGAGGAATCTGTTATTTCTTTCAAATAAAAAAGGTTGAGGAATCTGAGGTGTGTGTCATTCAATTCTTAAAATGTTGCTACTTGGATTTCTTAAATATTTTGTAATCTTTTTTGGCTGCATAGGTTGAAGTTTTTCATCTCAAACAGAGGCTGCAATCAATGGAAAATAGAGCACCTACTCCCAGGAAACCTTTTCATGTGTAGTGAGGCGTCCTCAATGGTCATATATAACAGTCAATTTCGGCAAACCAAAATGATGAAACAAAGCTCCTATTATTATGAGGACATATTAGGGAACTGCATTTTGAGGGTGGCATTGAAGGCTTGTACAACCTCCAAAGATGCAGTGTTACTTCATTAATAGAATGCTTTTTGGTCAGATCAAATGTGACAGAGTTGAATCCATACAGAATTAAGATTTAAAACATTTAGGATTAATTGAAAAGGCTAAATATTAGTTTATAGTTTGTCGTTCTTAACTGTAATTGCATTATGATGTATTTAACAACATAATATACAGTTTGTAATAGTATTTACTCCCCAAGTATAAGCAAAATTAGCTTATATTTTTTGGAATAAAATATGCATAAAAAAATCAATAATTTCTCTCATAATTAATGATAAAATTTCTAAACTGCCCCGCATTTAATACAACTTTTTACATTTTCAATGAACCAATTTATTAGTTATAGAGGAAAATTTAGGCTATAGATTTAACTTTTATTGGGATTGCATAATTAAATATGATCAATAATATTTTTTAATATGCATAATTTGATTTATTTTTTCTTATAATTCATTTTAGATAGAGTAATATTTTTTTGGCTAAATTACATCCGTGGTCCCTTAACTTAATTTCAGGTAACGTTTTAGTCATTTATCTTTTTTTTTTTTTTCCGGATATATTTTGATCAATTTATGCTGCAACAAATCATACTGGTGGGGGTGGCTTTTATAAAGATGACATTACTAATAATGTTACAAAAATGTGGTTTTTGGCAGTTAATTTAACTGGGGTTCCATGTTTTAAACGTAATCATTGATGCTGATCACATTTGACATCCCATTTATCTGTTCTTTTTGTTGCTACTCTTTTTTGTTTGTACTATGCATTTGTTAATTTTTTTCCATCTACTCAAAACAGAAATAATAGTCCTAGTTCGCAGCTCCTGTCAAAACTCAATAATTACTTACTCATTCCATATATTTGGTTGTTTAAGTTTACGTTAGAGTCATTGTACGAAGCTGATTGAGAAAATTAATCTGAGTTATAAGAGCTGTTATTCTTACATTACAACTTAGAGAAAATGTCTACTAATGGAAGATTATGAGTTGACTCTAAGAGTACAATATCTGATATATTATCTATATTTTAAACTTTGACAAGCCAATATCAAGATGATTTTTTTGTAGATATGTCTATTCACTTTCCTATACAATGATAATTTAGAATAGTAACTTGACTCCTGATGAAAAGAATTAAATGAGCAATTGTTTTACAAGGCTGGAGAAAGAAAAATAGTCTGTATTTTTAACTTCAACTAAACTTGTGACCACATTGTTGACATATATCTTACAAATATATAACCAGGAGAACAGAAATAATCTTACAACAGAGATAACACAGCCTCCAACTTGAGTTGATACATATTTGCTCTCACCAACTGGAACTTCAAAAATCTGGCATAAGTCCAACCTCAATCACTCATTCAATAAATGAGAATTGCAGCATCTAATCCATGCATTCCTTATTTATAAGGTCACCAGATGCAACAGTTGGCAAGTATGAATTTCTTTGTTTTCTGATGTGAACTATTGCTGTAGTAAGACAATGAAAACCTTCCATGTAGACCACACCAAGGTAATTCTCACCCTACTGCTAATGCCATGTCAACATTATACTATTTCCAGGGTTACTTTTATCTTCCTTTCGTTACCGATACTCAAAGAAGTTCAGTCTCGTCTTGATCTCCGTCAGCATCTTCAACATCGTTGTCTTCATCTTCTTCAGGTGCATCGGGATCTACTCCCTAAACGGATGCAAAATCATAAAATTGTACTTCACTCAACGTATCCAGAATATTATCAATCAAATTTTAATGTTGGCCTAGACCATGCATCTATTTCAGATCAAAACTTTGCAAATAATGTGTAATTAGAAGTTGAAAGAAATATAATTAAGCATCACAATTGTGAAAAATTAAAAGAACAAACCTTCATTTGCTTCTCCAAACGCTCTAAACCTCGTTTTGCTGCTTCATTCTGTGGGTTTAACCTGCCATTTATATACTAAACGTTAGAAACATGATGAAGCCAAATCCATCTAAGTGATGCCAAACTAAATTATTCTATAACTCCACTTTTATAAAAAAGGAAAAATAAAAAAGTGCACCATGCTCTGATAGATGTTTGCAAAATATGAGAATTTTTACCTTAATGCAGCCTGATAATGCGACAAAGCCTCCGACAGCATATTAGTAGCAGCAAAAACTTGTGCTAGTTTCACATGAAGAGAGTCATCAGCCCAGTCTTTAAGATATCGCTCGAGCAGAGACACGGCGTCTCCGTTTCGGCCCTCAATAACATGGAGCTCAGCCAAAGCTAGTGCAGCTCCAAGGTAACCAGGTTCAAGCCTTAATGCAGACTCATAGAACTTTTTCGCCTATATGATGAACACATTAAGTTTCAGACCAAGGAAACTAAGATAGTAGTCTACAGATACTTTATTTTAAAAAGCTGACAAGTTACCTTTTCTCTCCCACCAGAATTACTGGCATGCACATCACCTACTAATTTTAAAGCCTTGGCTGATTGAGGCATTGCTTTCATTGCCTCTCTAGAAGCATATAAAGCCTCTTTGATTTTTGAAAGTGCCAAATATGTATGAACCAAACCTGGAAAAATCGTGTTCATGTCAAAATCTGTAAATTTTTGCATTTCCATTTTTGGCACTTTGCAGTAGAATGGTAGCGAAAAGCATGAATGTCATTGAAGGCAAAAGATGCAAGTCGGTGCTACTAAATGTATTTTCCAGTACAAAATAAACCTTGATACGAGCGTATATCAGGTCTCAATTCTTGGGCTCCTCGGAAGGCAGACACGGCTGCCTCTGCTCGTTTCACTGTCAATAATAGATTTCCCTAAATAAACTCAACTTGTCAGATCATTTGCACAATACTTGCATTGTCATCCTCAACAAACATAATATAGTTAATATAACCTCATTTTGATTTAAACTAAAACAATTTTATTACCTTCATTATGTACCCTGGTATATGTCTCTCATCAATCCGAATGCTCTAATTATCAAATCATCAGTCAATTGTAAGAAATTAAGTAATAGATAAAATAATACAATCCGTCCTGCATCAAATAAAACTACCAACCTGCTCAGCATATGATAATGCTCTTTTCTCATCTTTCCTTTCCCATAAAACAGATAAAGCCACAAAAACCTCTGGTCTTGCAGGATCAATATTCAATAAATCATGCACTAACTTGTTCAGCTTAGAATAATCAGATTTTAGCTTTAGAAGCATTGCATACTCATCCATATATGTTACGACGTATGGATCAATTGATCGAGCCTGTAATTGACAAATTTCAAGTCTAAGCTCAGTAAACGCCTACAAATAAGCAGGACAGGAAGCAACAATAAATTTATACTATAACTTTAATACCTTCTCAAAATTCATAATGGCTTCTTCATTCTTTCCAATAATAGCTTCAACCTTCATTTACAATATACATCAAAGTTTACATGTTAAATGAACAATTCGAGGAAATTATGTACAAATATTTTGCTTATTTTATGTTTTTTATCATCAAATTTATATATTCTTTCATGCAATTTTGTCATGTTCTATGATATAAAGTCTACTTTCTTGAGTGTGTAAATTTATTTTGGTTGTGCTAATTTTTTGAAAATTTATACTCTTTCTCGTCACTATTATAAGTAAAAAAGTGGTCTCAAATCTTAGTCACTATTATAAACAAAAGTTAATTACTTTTAACTCATTTAATGGTAGTATTCCTAATATACCCCTTACTTTAATAAAAAACATTTAATGTCGGTAGTTGGGTGTTCAACATTCAAATGGGCAATTTTGTAAATTAGGATTATGTTTTACATGAAATCTAAAAAATTAATTGCACTTAACTAATTTTCTTAATAACCGTGAAAGTAGTTATTTTTGCTTATAATAGTGACCAGAGGGAATACTTACTAATACGATAGAACTGTACCTTAACTTTTTGAAAATTGATGTATCCTCTACCCATATTCATGCAATGTATATAAAACTAAAAACTAAGTATATAATCTGCCAGGTTGAAAAGGTATATTCACACAAATTCTAAATCATTGCAGCAACTCTAACCTTTGCCATTTCAAGTATTAAGTGTATATTATTAGGGAAACGCTGTAAAAGATCGGCAAATAGTTCCAAGCCACCTGCCAGAATTCGAAACAGAGTAAAACCGCATGCATAGGAGTGTCAGGCACACATCATAGATACAAACTAGTAAACTACAAAGTATAAAACAAATAAACAATATCTCTTTTCAATTTAAAAGCTTTGATCAAAACAAGAGCAAAAGATGGTAATGCCGAAAAAACGAGTCAACATGTGAGAGAAATTGGGCTAAGGGCTATGCATGTGTGTAGAACAGATATTTTAGCAATGACATCCTATAGCTCCGACACACATGGAATCATACAACCCCATATACGATAAAAATAGCTCACCTTTGTAATCATTTGAAGAGATGCAACACTGAGCTTCAACATAACGCTAGCAAGTAAAGGGAAAAAAATTATCAGAATTTTCCAATTTTCTCGGGTTTTCCTGGCAGTACAGAACACAGTAGACAGTACATGAAATAATTACATACAACTTACTTGAAGCCAACGACTTGAGTCAGTATGATCAAATGGAGCCCTCCCACTTCTATTTGGAGTCTGAAATTAAATGTTTGTGCACCATTTATATTCTTGGAGAGCATTCAACTTATAAATAAACTTAAATCTTACAAATGGGTCCGAAGTTCATCATAAAAAGTAATATGTTATTAAAAACTAAAGAGTCCCCAATTCGAAAGCCTATCAATGGATCATATTGGAGGTGGCCAAGGGCAGAATCTCTATTTAGCTTTAGTTACAAAAATTTCTTCCTGCCTTTATGAACAAACCTGAGGAAACAACGAAATGATGTCCTTTGCAGTAGATCCCAGTTCTGATAAAGCAGTGATAGCTTCAAGTATATAAGGGCAATGCCTGGCAAAAAGACAGACAAAAGCTGTAAGGAGAAATATAAAATAAAAAATTATAAAATGAATCCATGACAGCATTTAAAGACAACCTATCGGTGCCCCATCAAAGGTTCATTCTGTGTAAGAGAAATTAACTTTACAAACCTTAGGCATTCTTTGTAAATAGCAACAGCAGCTCGGCTATGTCTAGAAATTCGATATAGCTTTCCTAATAACAAATTCATCGGTAAATTTCTAGCTTTGCTTGGAATTCCTTCCATCTGTGATATGAATATGACAACAACAAATCACGAGGAATGACAAAGTTGAAAACAAACCAATACCATAATGCAAAATTTTATAACCTTTACTACCTCCATTCCTTTTTATAAGCACTACCTTTTTGCACTCATACAAAAGGGTGCTTCTAAAAAGAGACAGAGGTAGTATTTGTCATTAAAAATTTCCAAAGTGAGAACTGACAAAATATACAGAATAAAGCCATTTAAGGCCATTATCTCCATGCACAATCCCTATATACATAGAAAATCAGCATTCCTTTGCATCAAAATATACCATCAGGAAAATATTTAATATTTTTGAGAAACAGTTAACGGTTAAGCACTCTCTTTAATAGGTCTATAAAAAGGGCGAGGAAAAGAACAGACAAACCTCAACTAAAGCTGCTTTGTTCTCATTTAGAAAACAGTGACATGATGCAATTTTGAACTTCACCTGTTAAGTAGATTAGTTAGAGAATGAATAGGAAACATCATAAACAACCTGAAGGACATACAAACCCTGAAAAACCACGTCAAAATCCAATCAAACTATCATGAATTACATAAACACAACACAACAGCTACCTCATTTTCATTGATTACTGACATATTGCAAGAATTCGGAGAAGACGACCTATTTGACGACAACGAACTTCGAGCAGATGACATATTCTGTTTAGGAATCATCTTGTAGTATTGTAAAGCTTGCTTGTATGTGTGCTGTTCACAAACAAACAAAAAATCATAATTGATAAGACTTCACTTCAAACTCCTCAAAAATATTTTCTTTATGAAATTTACCCATTTCAAGAAAAGCTTTACAAAAACATAGTAAAACATAATAAGCAATTATTTTCAACTGCATAACCAAAAATGAAGAAAATGATAGCTCAGTCTCTTACAATGGCTCTACGGTACTCCCTTTCACTGAAGAATGAATCACCAAGTAGCACCTGCACAAAAATAAATAAATAACTAGACATAGGAACTTCTACATTTTTGCTAGTTACACATTTGTTTTTTCCAGTTACACCCAAAACTTCACCTAACCTACATGAATCGAGTTCAAGTTTACCTATCTAGTAAATTAAGTTCGCGGAGGTTACGTGAATTTCAGGTCAGATAACCTATTTGAGGTACATGGGTGAAACTAGCACAAGTGGAACTTAAATGAACTTCTCATAGATTCAAAATTTCAAAACATGGAAATTAAAAACAAAAAATAGGAATTTTGCATACCAAACTCTCAGTTTTGAGGTGTGGAGATGATTCAGAATTTGCAGCAGGTGAAGAAACAAGAAAACAACCCTGTTCAAAAAACAGAAACTTTTAATAAACCCAAATTAATCGAAAAGCAACAATTTTTTAGCGTTGAATCAAATTTAAAATGCGTAAAAAAAGGGGGAAAGAAGAAGAATAGGTTACGAGCATCTGAGCGGAGTTGTAGAGTCCATTATCGAGAAGAATGGAGATTTGATCCTTCGGAACTTCCATTATTGTGTGCTCTTCTTCAACTCGCTCTTCTTTTTTGGGGGAAAACAAAAATTTCAACTTTCACTTTGTTATTACTCTTCAATTCAAAGGGCTTCAACTTTATTGGATGCAAATAGTAACACAAATTAAGGGTTATTTTTTCATCAAAATATATATATATATA